>NC_062554.1:605000-810000 GCF_016906955.1 Phacochoerus africanus | reverse complement strand
GACAGACAGGTCCAGAGTGGACAGACAGGTTAGAGGAGAGGGGCCCATAGATTTCCAAAAAGGATCAACTGCTTCGTTGCTTGTCCTGACTCACCCTGGCCATCTTGGATTGCCCAGAAGAAATGCACTGCAGAATAAATGTCCAGTTACATGCCTGGTAAGGTACACTCCATCACAGCCAGGCCAGCAGAGCTCTGAGAGGGGGAAAGACAGCATGGTCAGGGCAACACGGCAGACTACACACAAGGCTTTCTAATGCACAACACCAAGGCATGTGCCAACCACCTGTGCCAAAATGAAGTATGTTTGGTGCCCCGGCCTGCACTTAGCATCCAGGTACCCTGGACATTGCCAGCCAGCAGGGTCTGCCCGGCAGACCTCCCCACATCCTCACCTTCACCCGAGGCTACATCTCCCTCCTCCCTACACGCTGTGGTACCATGAGCCCAACCCTGCTCCAGTTCTGATCGTTGCATGCGCCCCACTCTTCATTCCATAGCCCTGCGAGCCCAGTTCCCATGACTGGTGACGTTCTGGGGCTCCGTGCAGCCCAGGGCACAGCCCCAGCCACTTCTGTGACTGGGTAGCAGAACATTTGAAGATCTCGAAGGAGGGCTTTCCGCAGCTTCCAGCCAGAGAAGCCGGCAAGGCCTTCCTGCTGCTCCTCTGGGACACATTCTTCACGGTTACGACCAAGACGAACTGCTCTGACCCTGAGGTCGAGAGCTTCCACTGGGCCTCCTCCGCCTCGGCCACACGGGGTGCCACCCGTGAACATGGACGTCTTGTCCAACGCCCCCTCCCCAGACCACTGCCACGGCCTCCGACGCAGCCCTCAGCGTGGAGGACTCCTGAGTGTGGAAGCAGCATGAGACCCCCCCTCCTGGGACTGGAGTGCTTCGGGCCCCCCCCAAAGCACGGGCCCCACTGGGGGCAAGAAGGGCCTCCTGAGAAGGGCCAGGCGCGCACGTCAGGGGACAAGGACCATCCAGACAGGGGCTGCCACGCAGGGAGTGCGGCAGTACCTCCAGTCTTCTCCGCCTCCCAGCACCGAAATGACACAGTGGCAGCTGCTCTAGACTTGCAGGCAGACGGTCGGACGTCCCAGCAAACACCAGGTCAGTCACTCCGAGACCTGGGTCGCGCAAGTCACTCAACCTCACTAAGTTCAAAAACTGGGCCCTCGTTTCTCCCTAAGTGAAACAGAAAAGGGGGAGTTCCCATCATGTAGTGGAAACGAGTCCGACTAGGAACCATGAGGTTGCGGGTTCGATCCCTGGCCTCGCTCCGTGGGTTAAGGATCCGGCGTTGCCATGAGCTGTGGTGCAGGTCACAGACGCGGCTTGGATCCTGCGTTGCTGTGGCTGTGGTGTAGGCCGGCAGCTACTGCTCCGATTCGACCCCTAGCCTGGAAACCTCCATATGCTGTGAGTGCGGCCGTAAAAAGGCAAAAAAGACAAAAAGAAACCGAAAAGGCAAATAAGAGTGGCTATGATGATTAAATTAAATAATAGCCGGGGAGTCACAGGATCCTCCATGAGCGCTGACTTGGAATTCCAAAGATTTCTCACATCTGTCACGGTAAGGCCGGAGCCTCACCAACCCACTCTCCCGAGTGATAAAGTCAGGCAGTCTGAGAGGCCCAAAGAGTGGCCCCGCATGCTTCCCCTCCCTCAGCAAATTCCTCGCGCCTTTGCAATCCTAACCATTAAAAGTGGAGTCTACGCTCCACCGTTTGAGGCTGGCCCGCGCTCATGCCGTGCTTCAGCCAACAGGCAGCAAAAATGACACTGAACAAACTCTAAGCCTAGTCCTCGAGCGGCTTCCTACGGCTCTGCTCTCGCTGTCAGGACTCTGGGATGGCCGTGTGAACCGCCCCCGGTTAGGATGAGAACCGGCGTGGGGAGCGCCTCGGCTGTCTCAGCTGTCCCCACCTGAACCAGCACAAACCAGGGAGCCCCAGGTGACCCACAGCCAGACACCGACGTGCGCGTCAAGTCAAACCCAACCCAGCCCGGAACCAGCCGGAGGATCCTGGCCCGAGCTGCCGGCCTGCAGAGTCACACAGCAAGCGTGGCTGCTGGGTCGTTTTTTCTAAGTTAATGTTATTTTCTTTGGGGGCCAGGCCTGTGACATGTAGAAGTCTCCAGGCCGGGAACTGAATCCAGGCCACAGCAGCAACCCAAGCCACGGAGTGACAACCCACACCAGAGCTGAGCCACCGGGGAACTCCTTGGTTGGTGCATTAACCGCTAAGTTTGGAGTGGTTTTTGTTTTGTCTTGTCTCGTTTTAATGCAGCAAAAGCTACCTCATATATCCTAGAAAGAAAAAGATCTACAAAATCATGCAAAACAATAGTTCAACACTCCTCCTCCCCTCCACCTCCACCCCTCCGAAAAGAGGCCTCCCCCGGGCCTCACAGAGCCGCGGACTCAGTGACACAACTGGCTCCGCCGTCTCCTCGGGCTCTCCCGCCTGCCAAGGAGGGTGGAGAAGCACGCTCGCAACCGGTGGGAGTGTCGGGGGGCACCACGTGACAACCCGCCCTTCCACCTGGCTGCCCAGGGGAGACCCTCCTCGTCTACCCCCAGGTCAGAAATGCTGCTCTAATTGCTGCAAGTAATTTTCACAAAGCTTCCAACTCCCTGGGACCAGATGCTGCAACATGAGTCATACATAGTAACACAGCCTCGGCAGCATCCTGAGAAACAGAGAAATAACGGAGTAGATCAGACACGGCCGCGCCGCGCACCCTGCGCCTCCTCGGCGTGGGGCTCGGGTCCCTCCGAGCCGCCCTCACCCCCGCGCCGTCTTGGCCCCGCCTGCCCCACGCTCCGCGGCCTCGCCCGGCCCGGCCCGGCCCTGCCCGGCCGCCCCCGCCTCTGCGCAGCTGTGGGTGTGGAAGCGCCGCCCCCGCTCCTCCCTCCTCTTCAGATCAACCCCCCCTCAGCCTTTCGGACCCGTTGGGAAGCCGGGCTGTTTTCCCTTGGGATGAGCTCGTTACTCCCCTCTGGGATCGCACAGCACCCTGGAGAGGCTTCTAGGACGACAAACGGCACGCTGCATGCGAGCGTCTGTCCGTGGGTCTACACGCAACACAAACCCACAACGGGTGCTAAAGGATGTGGCGTGCTTGTGAGCAGATCAGACCGACCGCTCTGTTTCTCCTGGGCTCTTGCGGTCCCCGTGAGCTCCTTGCGCTCACGGCCAGGGACAGGAGCGCAAAGCCACGTGGAGGCGCGGGACGGAAAGTAAGGATCGGGTCGGACCCAGAGCAGAGGCATGGTGCCCGGGGCAGGTGGGGAGGTGGGAGAGGCAGGCTCCAGGCCTGGGAGGGCACTGGCTGTGCAGCCCTGGGTGAGGGCTCCCTTCTTGCTGAACCGTGTGGCTTCCCCAACGCCCCTCCGCTGCCCACAGCAACCAGGCCTCCACCTCGCCAGCACGTCAGGGGACAGGCCAGTGGCTGAGGGGACGCCTGGACCTACCAGCCCCTCGGGTCGGCAGAGGAGCTGCCGCGGCAGCAGAGCAGAAAGCAGAACGGCGGCTGCGGCGCATGCACAGGCCCCAGGGCAGCTGCAGGCCAGAGTGGACGCAGAGGACACGTGTTCTCCTGTGTCACACCTTCTGCCCGGAAATCCTACCTTCCCTCAGAAGGTCTCTCATCCCCCTCAAGCTGTGACAACCTTGAGCTTTTTGTTTCTTAAAGAGGATTCCCCATTTTTCATGAGAATACTAAAACAGGGTTTTTTTAGACAACTGGGCTACCTGAACCCATAGGGCTGTGGATCCATATAAAACAACCAAATACTGGCTCACAAGATTTAACATCCATTTAGTTACTAACGCACATTTAAATCACATTATTACATAAGATATCATTTAGATATATTGCTTCATTCTTTCTACTTGAATTATTCAAGCAATGGCATTAAGCTTTTAGTTCATACACAGGAAAATCGATTCTGAGAAATGTGGGACCAGGCCCAAAGGCCACACAACCGTCCCCAAAAGAGGTGGGGCTTCTGCTTCCAGAACGAAGTCCCAGGAACGGCCGCACCCCTGGGAAGCCAGGGCCCCGGGGAGCGGCTCTGCTGCCTCAGGAGTGAGCACTTCTGACCCCCGGGAGGAACGAGGCATCCTTCTTTGACCACCACCAGGCACCTCACCTGTCTCATTTAATCACCGGACCAGCCCGAGACGGGACCGGCACTGGCCCCACCTCATGGCTGCGTAGACGGAGGCTCCAAGAAGCTGTCACTTGTCGAAGACCACAGAAAGCAGGCCAAACCACAACTGGAACCCGGTCTGCCCGCCTCGAAAACCCAGCCCTGTCTGTTATGCTATACTCCTCTCTAACCCAAGGGTGAATAGACAAGGCAATTGTATTTCAATTAACTAAACAATCTGATTATAAATAAAATGTTCCGTAATAATGATCCGACTGTAATGATAACCGGGCCCCAGCTTTGAACCCAGAATGCAGGAGGAGCCCGGAGCCAACCAGGGCTGTGCTTAAAGTTTAAGAAACAGGATCTCGGAGAAATGGCAAGTGAAGCCGAGTTTTTCTGCCTAAAGAAAACAAATCTGGGGGCGGCTGCATCCCACAGATCAGTGGTTATCAAGCCCTGTTATGTATTTGAATCATATGAGGCACTTTTAAAATGTCCTGATGTCCATTCCACCTCCCGTATCAATTAAATCAGTTTCAGGAGGTGGGAGCCAATATTTTTAAAATTCCCCAGGCAATTACAATGCATAAACAAGCTTGAGGAGCAGCACCACAGAGAAAGCACCCTTTCCACTGCGGCTGAGCCTGGAAGACCTGCCCCCTGAACCACGCTGCTGAGAAAGCGGCTCACACGTCTACAGAGGCTCCAGCAGTGAAGGAAGACTCTGCATGCAGCTGACAGGTGTCTCCCTGCTGGCAGAGAAGAGACGGGTGGTGCCCAGCAGACAGCGCCCTGGGGGTTGCTGGGGAACTGGAGGCTCAGGGGCCGCCTCCCTACCCCGCAGCTCGGCGGAAGGACCCCTGCAGGCTCAGGGTGCAGCCTGGGCTTCGGGACTTCAGTGACTGCTGCCGGGCCAAGAGACTGTGCTGAGCCAGGACTCAGCGGGGCAGCAAGGGAGGCCACGGCCGGCTAGCTCAGCCCCGGCGTGAACGGCAGCGCCAGGGCGACCTGGGCCTGGGCTGTGGTGGGAGAGAAACCCCAAGGTTGACGCTGAAGCCCGCGAGGGGTCAGCTCAGCCCGGCAGGCAGGGGCACACAGACCCTGGGTGCCCAAGCTCGAGCTCAGGGCTAGGCGACCCTCTGAGGGTTAAGAAGCCTTCATTCCAGAGCTTCTGTCCAGGGCTCCACGAAACTTTGCAGCTGGGGCCCAAGCTCTGACTCCCATGGAGCAGCAGCACCGTCTGGAGGAGCCTGATGCTCTCACCTGTAGAACCAAAGCTGGACAAAGAGCTAGCTTTTTTCGCCGTTCATCTACCCAAGCCTCTCACCATAAAGACGGTGACCAGGAGGCCCGGAGAGAGGGAGGAACACAGCCAAACGCCGTGGATCCCGGTCCATCAGAGGTGGCGCCTTGAGCCACTGGGCAGCCCCCGATGACCTCCACAGCCACAAGTGAGACAGGCCACTTCCACACGCCCCTAGCAGACATGACACAGGGAGGAAAAACCCCTGGCAGGCTGGCATCCTCACTAACCACCCCTGTCCTCCCACCCAAGGCAGCCCGCTCCCCCCCTACCCCGGTACTGGCATCGGATAAGACCCCCACCACACAAGCCCCCAGAGCCCTCCTCTAGCCCACAGCTCAGAGTAGCACCACCTCGGAGAAGCAGGCGGCACCCACTCCCCCGACGCCCAGTCCCCACTGAAAAACAGACTCTGATCCTAAGGTGATTCTGCTCCCGCCCCTGGCTGCCAGCAGGCTTACCTGTGGCACCTGCTGCCCTGTGATGAGAGCAACGCCTGGGGGAGAAGGCGGAAGAGCGACAGGTGAGACCACCCCAGGCTCCAGGGGACGATGCCCACCAAGGGCCCAGGGACGCCCACCCAGGGGCTGGCGCCCGCTGGGCCGCGGGGCCCGAGCCTCAGGGAGCGGGGGTCCCGGGCGGGGAAGGGGGCGCAGCCGGGTCCTCTCTCCTCCTGTCCCTGACGCACCCTCAGCCGGGGCTGCCTTCCTCCCGCTCACCTGAGCCGCTTCTGCAAGAAAGGGCTGGGTTGACTCCTCCTGTTCCTGTTTATCTCCAAGGCTCTGCAGTATTTTTCCCAAACTGAACAGCAAGAGGGAGACCTCAAAGAGGCGACTCTCTGCCTGGCTGCAGCTCCTTCCTAATCCTCTGGGTGCCTTGGAACAGAAGCTCAAGAAGGCGGGAAAAGGAGATTTTCAACTTTCAGACACTGGCTCTGCCGCCCTCTGCACAGCTCAGGAGGCCGTCCCTCTCAGCCTCCCAGGACTCGATCCAGAAATCCTTCCGCCCTCCATGTTCCCCAAATGACAGTGCTCGTGTGGGGCCGGAGCCTGCCCCGATCCGGCAGCTCATTTAAATAGAGCGCATCACAACAACAGTGTTGGGAGAGAAGTGAGTGGCTGCACGGCCCTGGGGACCCCCTGTTTATACGTAGGAAGAATGATGCAATCTGAGGATCAAAATAGCAATCCAGAAAGGAATAACAGGCTCACGCGGCAGCCGTGCCTGCACCGCCAGAGCTCAAGTTGACACACTCTGTCAGCCCCACGCCACTGCAGCACGCAGATGCCCGGCACACGCTCTCCCCACCGCATCTCAAAAATCCGCAGGAGCCCGAGACCGCCCTCCGTGCCCCCGGCACGGAAGGAGGGGGGGGCGGGGGGGGGCTTCGACAGACGTGACGGTCTGCCTCCTACACACTCACCTGCTCCTGCCACTTCACCTGAAGTCCTTGCCCTGTGACGTCACGGCCAGTTGCCATAGTGACCAAGCGGCCGTCACGGCGGAGGACTGGGACCTCACACGCCCAAGGCGCAGAGGTCCCGCGGGGTGTCCCCTCGGCAGCTCAGCCTCCCTCCCCCCAGGGAGACACCGTCACGCACAAGCAGGGCGAGGAAGGGGAGGAGAAACAGGTCAAATGCAAGGGAAGAGATGGGGCTGGGACAAGGCTACGTGCCCAGGAAACCGGCAAAAACGCAGAAGAAGGGGAGTGACGGGAAAGGAGCCTGGACAGACGCGGGAGCGAAGGCGCCTCGACCGCCAAGCGAAGGCCGCCCGGCAAGGGTCTGCGGCCACGGCCAGGGCCGGGCTCCGTGATGATCGGGGACCGCAGACGGGGGCTGGGCGCGGGAGGCTCGCCCGGTGGAGTGTTCACGGGAGCCCGAACCAGGGTAGAAAGGGAAAGAAAGGGACCCAGGCTTCTCCAAACAGCATCAACAGGACGTGGCCCAGGTGCGGTGCTGAGGCGAGTGGTGGTGTGAGAAGCACAGGAGCCTGAGAACAGGAGGGCGAGGGCAGCTGCCACATCCTGTCTTGCCTATACGCCACTTTCTCTGCCATCCAGAGCCTCTTAAGGTCAGGCTCCTTTCTGCCGTGCTGGACCATGGCGCGCCAAGCTGACGGGTTAGCTGGAAACCCCAAATCTACCAAATCCAAATCTCTTGGGTGTGGGCGTGGGACCAGGAATTTCTCCCCAAATGATTCTTAGGCGTCCAGACCCGTACCAGTTCTGGAGCCAGTGGCCTGGACCACAGCAACCCAGCAGGTCTTCCTGCATCCTGTCCTGTTTCCTCCGACCCTTCCTCCCAGCAAGCCGGAATGACTCTTCAAACATTCAGATCTGATTACACCCCACTGACCTCCAGTGGCTCCTCATGTCTAAACTGGTCAAGACTCTTTTACTTGGAAAGGAAATCTGGCCCTAAATTCCTTTCCAGGGTTCCTACGTCTCTCCTCCAAACGATCCTATATTCCAACCAAAATTAATGCCCCCTTCCGTCCATTCCCACTCTGCCCTGCCCGCCTCGCCCCTGACCCTGTCCCCTAGCTGTGGTCCCCTTCCATATGGCCTCTGGCAACTGCTTAGCTTCTACGCAGCTAGACCTAATTGATTGCCCCTCAGAGGTTCAAATCCACCTTATTTCCCCAGGCACAGCCTAAATCAAGGAACGGAAAACTAGCGCTCGTCTGTTTTGGTAAAGGAACGTTTACTGCAATGCAGGCCCGCTCGTTCTGTATGGTCTTACCATTGCTCTTGTGCTGCAACCACGGAGTAGTTGTAAATGGAGCCTGTACGACCCGCAAAGCCAGAAATACTTCCTGTCTATCCCTTTTCAGAAGAGGTTTGCTGACCCCTGAGCTAAAGCAACAGCTACTTTGCTCTATTCTTCACCTCTGAGGTTCAATTCTGGTGACAGGGCTCCTGCTTATTCCCAAGCCAACCTCCGTTCCTGTGACCTCTAGTCCTGGGGGGGGCCACAGCTGAGCCGACCTTTCGGTTTGGGGTTAGGAGGTCATAACAAGGAACAGGCATTTCAGGAGGGGGACCGTCTCCAACAGGACTCACAGTTTTCAGGATAGGAGACCTCCAGGGGGACGGCTGATAAAGCGAGCTTGTGGAGAGAAACGACAGGTGACACCCTAAAAATTACCTTGGGGGTCAATTGGAAGAGCTTTAAAGGCCACACTGGGCATCTGCTTTGAGCTGCAGGTAATGAAGAGCCCTTCAGGGAGCCAGAAGAGAACGCAGGCCCGAGAGAGGAGAGAGTGATCAGGACCTGGCGCTAGAGGAGCCAAAGCTACACGACGGCAGGGTGAAGTGAGGCCAGGCTGGGACCCCGGGGCTGTGGGAAGGGCAGCCAGCAGATCCGAGCCAGGATTCATAAGCTGTGCCGTAAGGGCCAGGTGGGATGGGCTGTGGTTAGAGGATGGACGGTCCACGGCCTCAGAGCCCATGCTCCTAGGAACCACGTGACTGTGAAATAAGCTTCCTGTGCCTAGAAAGTACCCACAGTGGAACACAGAAGGTACAGGCAGGCTGGACCCCAGGCTCATTCTTCCCCTGGCAGAATGGCACCTCCCTCTCTTCCTGCCTCAAGAGTCAACCCAAGGACTGACTCACTGACACACCTCCATGCAAAGCCACTGTCCCCATTTCCAACGGGGCCTTGTAGAGGGACCACGGGGTAGCCCTTACTCTAGGTCTGCAGTCCCTACTGTCCCTCAAGCCTAGACGAGCCCTAGATTGGCAGGCGAGGGAGCTGGGCTTCTTCTGACTCTGGAAGTGACTAATTATGTGACGTTCGGTAGGATTCTAGACTTTTCTAGAATTCATACATGAGGAGCTGGAGATACCTCCAAGGGCCTCTCCTGCCCTCCAGCGTCCACAGCAGTCCACCACGACTGGTCCCCCTTGGATGAGAGCAGTCCCCGCAGACAAGGGGCTCCTCAAAGACCCTGCCATCAATCGCAATCTACCTTGAACTCCCTCCCTGGCCACAGCCCTCCCCGGAGGCTGGGAGCAGCCAGCAGCCTCCCCCCCGACACAGCCTGCCTCCTTCTCCTCACCTGGGGAATTGCTCTCCCAGTAACGGGTACTGTCTCAGGTACCAGCTGCTACCCCCAGGGCCCTAGAGAGCCAATTAAGGTGAGGAAACTGTTCACGAGCTAAATCGCCATCCTGCTGATGGGGCTCAGGAGCTCCGGCTTCTGCACCTGCTGCCACCCAGCTCGGCCCAGCTCGGCCCAGCTCGGCAGCCTGCCCTCCGCCTGGAAAATGTGGCTCACTGCCCGCAACACACCTGACGAGGGCGGCACACCCTGGCTGGGCACCTGGAGCAAGGACACAGCGGTCACCTTGCCTGCCCAGCTCCTGCAGCTGGCGTCTCGCCCTCCTGCCTCCCCCTCTCGCCCCAGGCCATTAGAGCCCCACCAGCTGAGCTGCTCATTAGGATAAGTGTCATTTCCCTCTCTGACTCCGAGGTTGTAGCATCTTGCATCAGGCCCCTCTCTTCGGATCTTCCCAAAGCCCCAAGGCCTGCCCACTGAGGGACAGAGACTGCTCCCCTCTCAGCCTCTGTCGTTTTCAAGGGATATGCTGTCACCTGTCACTAGCTTCAGGAAACAGGAAGCTATGTTGGCTATTTCGTGCTCATGGAGCTCTTCAGAGCTGGACCCGGAGAGGACCTGGGTTCGCCCCCGCCAGCTCGTGCTGGAGTCCGGACCGAGCGCCAGGGCCCGTGGCTTCCAGACAAGGGCTCTGCTCTCATGCAGACGGCAGCATTCGCAGGGACGTGGGGACAAGCAGGCCGCTAAACAGAGCTTCTGGAATTCGCACCTCAGAAGCAGGGTGTGCCATCTGAAATGTGCCTTTTAGTCTGAAGAGAAAGAATAATGTTCCTCTGGCTTATGTGGGGAAGGAAATTATCCAATTAATTGCCTTTCTCCCTAAAACAATAAATAGAACCATGAGAGCCCTGGGAATTTTGAAGACACCTCCAGCACATGGTAAACAGCTTCAGGCAGGCCAGCTTCCCTCAGAGCTTGTTACATTTACTTACAGTTATTACTTGGGGACTCAATGGACAGCTTTCCAGAGAGAATCTGCTCTGGGGCCATTTCAAATAGGCTCAAAGCAAACAGTCCCAGGCAGCCAGTCTCACTGGCTGAGTAGACCCCAGCTCCAACACCCAGCCTTCCTGCCAGCCCGCCGCTCTGTCACCCCAGAGCCGGGCCAGAACGCGTGTGCTCAGCCCACGACCGCTTAGGCTTGGTCTCCATCACGAGCTTTCAAAAACCTTGTCGAGCTGATCTCCTGAGAGCCGACGGCACGATTGCTAACCCATTTCCTAGTTGGAGAGAGCCGTCGATAGGCCAGCGGAGGCATAACGAAAGATGTGGCTCAGGCTGCAGAGTTGCTTCTTTCTTCGAAGAGTCTCCGTCAGTTCCGTGACTCCCGGTGAGCACAGAACCTCTCCCCAAGCAAAGTGCTCCAGAGCAGAGATCACACAAGCCCTGAAGAAGCGTGAACTCGAGTCTGACTTGAGCTGACCCGACGCTTCGCAGCTGGGCGACCTCAGACACACCGTGCACCGCACTCCCCAGGGTCTCGTGCATAAAACGGGAACAACACTGGCCTTACAGGGTTGTTGCAAAGTTCAGGGACGATAACACAGGCCATGAGCCCTCAGTCCACTGCCTGCCACCCGGGGTGTCCTGCGCCTCCCACCTTGGCAAACAGGGAGGGCGCTGACCTAGTGAAAGAAGGCTCCCCTCCAGGCAAGAGCCATGGGGCGTCTCTGCGGATTAAACCGTCTGTTCAGTAACTGCTCCACTTAGGCTCCCGCCCGGTGTCAGCTTCCGGCTGGGCTGCAGAACCGTAGGAATGAAAGGCACAGCCCAGCTGAAGGAGAAGATGCCACCTCCCGCCCTTCCCCACGCGGAGCCCGCTGCAAACACACAGGCCTGGGAGGCTCCACTGAAAGGGCCGAGCTGAAAACCAGCCGCACAGACCCTGAGACCCAGGCAGTCCCTCTCATATTCTCAGGCAACCAGGAGGCCCAGATTCACGGAAGCCAATCCAACCCCACGCAGTGTGGCCCCGCCTGACAAGAGGCATCGATGCCAGGAACTTACTTGCTCTTCAGCCTCTCTCATCTTCCTTGCCAACCCCTACCTGTTTCCGTATTCGACATTGGAAACCCCAGATCAGACTGGCAGAAAGAGGGTAAGCCTTGCAGCAAGTCTGTGCTCCGACCCTGCTGGATGCAGCAGCAGTGCTAAAATCTCCTTCCAAAGACCCGGCCTCCCAAAGCGTGGCTCCTCAAATCACTGGCCAGAAATCCAAGTTCAGGTGCTGGCAGCTCACGAGAATAGCCAGAGAGAGGTGACAGTTCCGCTCTTCATCGTCGGCTCGTTTAGTCCTTCCGAAAACATTCCGCGAGCCACCGCCACCCCGCTGGCCCCCAGGCGGGGAGACCCTCCCGAGGCGTCGCTCCTTGGCCTCAATTCTGAGGCCTGCTCCTCGCAGCCCTACCACACCCGCCTTCCTGTCACTTGGCTCCCTGTCCTTCAAGGGGATACGAGGCCCCTGCAGGCAAGGGCCCTGTCTTTTCACTGCTGTGCCCTAAATGCCGCGGCTGCGGCACATAAAAGTCAGCAGCCACCTGTGAAGGAGACAGACACACAAACCGACAAATACAAACCACGCACAGAATCCTAAACCCTCTCAACAGCAGAGCAAGCTCATTCCACTCTGACCCATAAATGCAAACATGGAAAATAACCAGAGCCTGACCTGACCACAGGACATACTAAATAGCGAAAGATGCTGCACGTTCAAGAAATTGCCTCTCTGGGTCCCCATCAAACGTGTTCGCATCCAAGAGATTTTTTTTCCACTTGAGTTTCCCAAGTTCTAGATAATGGTATTTTTTCCCACACCTCTTGGTCTCTTGTCCTGGGCACAGTACAGATGTTTGGTGTATATGTCGTCATTTAATCTTAATAACAATTCTATAAGGACAAAAAAAAAAAAAAAAGGAGTTCCCTAGTGGCCTAGTGGTTAAGGATCTGGCATTGTCACTGCTGTGGCTGGGGTCACTGCTGTGCTGCAGGTTCAACCACTGGCCTGGGAACTCCTGGGTGCCATGGGCGCAGCCAAAACAAAGGCCATCCTCTAAGTTAATCACTGCTGTTATCGCCCTCATTTTACAGGCAGGAAACTTACCAGGCTCCGCAATGATGAAACAGTAGGTAGATTAGGAATCAGACTCAGATGCTCAGACAGACTGACCCCAAACTGAGGTCTTCCTTCTCCTTTGCATATAGAATAACTTGGCAGCCAGCACTCTGATTCTAAAAACTGTCACTGGTATGAATTTAACTTTCTGGTTTTATTTATTTACTTATTTTGCTTGTTAGGGCTGCACCCGCGGCATGTGGAGGTTCCCAGGCTAGGGGTCGAGTTGGAGCTATAGCTGTACAGCTGCCGGCCTGCATCACAGCCATAGAGACCTGGGATCCGAGCCGTGTCTGCGACCTACACCACCGCTCACGGCAACGCCGGATCCTTAACCCACTGAGCGAGGCCAGGGTTGAACCAGCAACCTCATGGTTCCTCGTCGGATTTGTTTCCACTACACCACAATGGGAACTCCTAACTTTCAGATTTTAGAGTCAAACATACATAATCAGTTCATGCTAAAAACATAAGCGAGAGCAAAGAGCTAAACCTAAGAGTTGAAACTCTCAGAAGAAAACTTAGGGGAAAGCTTCATGACAATGGATTTGGCAATAATTTCCTGGATATGACACCAAAAGCACAGGCAACAAAAGGAAAAAACAGGTAAGCTGGACTTCATCAACATTTCAAATGTCATCACATTGACAGGACATTGTCAACAAAACAAAAAGGCACCCATGGAATGGGAGGAATACGGGTGAATCATTTATCTAATAAGGACCGAGTATCTAGAACATGCAAAGAACTCAAACTACTCAACAACCAAACAACAACAAAAAATCTGATTAAAAAAAGGGCAAAACTAAAACTCTGTACCAAGAAACAACTCCTCGTTCCCCCTCCCCCCCAGCCCCAGCCCCTGGCAGCCCCTCTCTGTCTCTCTAAACTTGGCTGCCTCACTGAACTCACGTAAGCAGAGTCACAGACTCTCTGCTTTTCTGCGACTGGCTCACCTCACGTAGCAGGAGGTTCTCAAGGCCCTTCCCGCCGCGGCTGTGGCGCGGGTCCTCCTCCTCAGGCTGAAGAACATCCAGCGCATGGTTAGGCCACGGGGCCGCCCGTTCACCCGCGCACCTGTCCGTGGATGCTCGGGTTGGTTCCACCTTTGGCCCATTGCAAATAATGCTGCTATGAACATGGGCATAAAAGTATCTCTTCTAGCCCCTGCTTTTAATTATGTTGGTTACACACCCAGAAGCAGAACTGCTGGTCATCTGAGTTTTAAGTTTGTCGGGGAACCACTGTACTGTTTCCAGAGTCTGCACCATTTTATACTGCCACCAACAGTACACAGGATGCCAACTTCTCCACATCCTCACGGACACTTGGGGTTCTTTGGTTTTGTTTTTGCATCTGTGGCACACAGAAATTCCAGGGCCAGGGATCAAACTTACACCACAGCAGTGACCCAAGCCACACGGTGACAATGCCAGAACCTTAACCACTAGGCCACCAGGGAATTCCTCTGCTCTTTTTTTTTGATGTAACCATCCTGAGACATGAGAGGTGGTTTCTCAGTGTGGCTCTGATTTGCAGTTCCCTAAATACTAGTAACAGGAAACGTTTTTTTCACCTGCTTACTGGGCATGTGAGTATCTCGTGTGGAGAGACGTCCAGGCAAGGCCTTTGCCCATTTCTTAATTGGGTTGTTCGTTTTCTTTAGTGTTGAGCTGTGGTCTCCTTTACACATTCCGGAAAATAACCCAACAGTGCTAGAACTTCTAAGACACATTTAAGGTTCACCGTATTTATAAGTTTAACTTACTGTATTTTCAAGAGTTCTTTAAGTACTTAAGACTGCTTATTTGCTAGACAATTATTTTTAAAATTTTAATTTGTAAAAGCAAATATTAACTGTAAGTATGTTCAACTATTAATGAAAAGTCCTTTAAAAGTGGTTGTTAAATTTGCCACATTTACAAATAGAGTACGATTTATACATTAAAATTAAAAGCTTAGGGAAGAATTAAGTTTAAGTTTAAAAATCACATGTTAATTTTAAAAAATCAAAATAGACCATATCTGTTCTGTGCTCCAAACTCTCAGTAGAGGAGGAATAGCTTGCCCCAGGGTTTAGAGGCCTCAAAATTCAAATCTAAAGACAACCGCAAGGTTGTGATGCCTCAAAGACGTGTGCTGCAAATCACTCTGAAAATACTGTGGACCACAAAACAAACAAAGATGCTGCTGTTTCTAAATGCTGTCGACTCACTTGGCTTTCTCATCCTACAAGTTCACTGACGCACATGCATGACCTATCTAGAAACTGAATTGAAGGGGCCTGGTTCACGTCTCCGAGGCTTTCCCAGGCCTCAGCGAGGTTGCTTCCTAGGAAACCCGATATTCAGGAGCAAGACGCGAGCGCTTCCCGGCCAGGCAGCAGCCAAGACAGCGGATGGTTCCCGAGTCAGGCTGAGCCTGCTATTTCCGCTCCCCGGTGACCCTAGGAGCCCGGCCCTTCTGCCGCTGCCACAGAAGGTCAGTGGGCCAGGACACGTCCTTTCCTTCTGCGGCACTGGTCAGACCTTGAGTCAAAACCTTTCCACGTTTCTTAGTCTGGCACCAATTTAAGGAAATCCCAGACACGAAAAATCCCAGCTTACAAAACAGATACAGTCAGTGTCAAGAGGATTTGCTTTGTCTCACAGGTTCCCCAAAGAGTTGCTTTCGGCAATGACTATCCCTTGGGCATTTATTTATTTTTTAATTTCTTTTTCTTTTTCTTTTTTGGAGCACACCTGTGGCTTATGGAAGTTCCCAGGCCAGGGGGCGAAACAGAGCTGCGCCTGTGACCTACACCACAGCTCACGGCAACACCGGATCCTTAACCCGGTGGCCGAGGCCAGGGATGGAACCCACATCCTCATGGATACCAGTCAGGTTCATTACTGCTGAGCCAAAGGGAGCTCCACCCTCGGGCTTTTAAGTTCTGATTCTTTCTACACCTGAAATTCAGTTCCTATGAAATGGGGAGAGACTTGCTCTGCAGAACGAGGGGACTTGTGTCTGGCACAGGGACAGTCCCCAGAGCCTTGGCAACCTGCCCCAGCCCCGGGGCTAGCTCCGGAAGCAGTCGTTACAGAGCAAGCGGGGATGGGAAGGAGCTGGGCACCTACATCTGGGAGGTCCTGCTGCTCATACCACAGCCTCCATCTGTCCACGTCTGTGTTTCTGGTCAACCAGGGGCCGCCCAGTCCAGCTCGCGCCCACGGCTGTGGCCCTGCACCCGCCTGGGAGCACGGCTTTTTCCCATGGCCATCCTGCGGCGTAAAGCAGCGTGGAGAGTGAGCCAGCCCCACTCTCTGCCAGCGAAGCCAAAGCAGAGCAGTTTCTTTCTTTGGGGAGGGAGATGGTCCTGGGCAGGCCAGAGGGACTCAGAGACAAGGCCGCAGAAGTCCAGGCTATGGCCCCCCCCTCCCCGAACGGGAGGGCCACGCCCCCCAACAGGGCAGACCACCTCTCACGTGGGCCCCAGAGAGTCCAGCATCTCCGCTGTCGAAAACAAAGCCTGGAGGGTCTGCTGGGCTGTGTGCTTCTTACAAGGTTTGTTTGCAAACGTTGTGCCTCTTTTTACCAGTGGACAAGCTCGATTCACAACGTCATTTTGAAAAGAGAAGGAAATTCATTAAATGCCAAGTTTATGCCAGGTGCTCCGTATACCTCATTGGCATCCTGCTCACAATTACCCTCGGAGACAGGGATTGTGATACATTTAAAATTTCATAAAACTATCAGAGACAGGCGGGGGAAACTGAGGTTCAGAGAGGCTGGGTAACTGTACAAAGACAGATGGTAAATAGCAGAGTTCAAATTCAAATCCAAGTTAATCTGATTCCAGACTCCACACTGAAGTGTTTCTCAAGGTGAGAGCCACACACACGTCCTTATGAGTTTGCTCCAACAGTTTTTTTTTAAACTAGTGTTTCATTCTGATAAAAGTTTTCTTTAAAGTATAAATATTCCGGATCATCTATACATCCACCGCGATGAGATTTAGAGGCAGTGGTAAGAATTTAAGATCCTAAACTCCCAGAAGAGAACGTAGGCAGAACATTCTCTGACATCAGCCTTACAAATGTTTTCTCAGGTCAGTCTCCCAAGGCAACAGAAATCAAAGCAAAAATAAAACAATGGGACCTCATTAGACTGACAGGCTTTTGCACAGCAAAGGAAACCCAAAAGAAACCAAAAAGACAACTTACGGAATGGGAGAAAATCGTTTCAAAGGATGCAACTGACAAGGGCTTCATTTCTAAAATATACAAACAACTTATACAACTCTACAGCAAAAGAGCCAACAACCCAATTGAAAAATGGGCAAAAGACCTGAATAGACATTTCTCCAAAGAAGACATACAGATGGGCAACAAGCACACAAAAAATTGCTCAACATCCCTGATTATTAGAGAAATGCAAATCAAAACCACCACGAGATACCACCTCACGCCAGTCAGAATGGCCGTCATTAATAAGTCCACAAACAACAAGTGCTGGAGGGGGTGTGGAGAAAAGGGAACCCTCCTGCACTGCTGGTGGGAAGGTAAATTGGTGCAACCACTGTGGGAAACAGTATGGAGATGCCTCGGAAAACTATACCTAGAACTACCATAGGACCCAGCAATCCCACTCTTGGGCATACATCCAGACAAAACTTTCCTTTAAAAGAGACACATGCGCCTGCATGTTCATTGCAGCACTGTTCACAATAGCCAAGACATGGAAACAGCCTAAATGTCCATCGACACACGATTGGATTACGAAGATGTGGTGTATATATATATATACATACATACATACACACAATGGAATACTACTCAGCCATAAAAAAAGAACAAAATAATGCCATTTGCAGCAACATGGATGGAACTAGAGACTCTCATACTGAGTGAAGTACGTCAGAAAGACAAACACCATATGATATCACTTACATCTGGAATCTAATATACGGCACAAAGGAACCTTTCCACAGAAAAGACAGTCGTGGACTTGGAGAACAGACTCGTGGTTGCCAAGGGGGAGGGGGAGAGAGTGGGATGGATGGGGAGCTCGGGGTTAACAGATGCAAACTATTGCCTTTGGAATGGATTAGCAATGAGATCCTGCTGTGTAGCACTGGGAACGGTATCTAGTCGCTTACGAGGGAGCCTGACAATGTGAGAAAAAAAACAATGTAGACATGTACGTGTGACTGGGTCACCCTGCTGTACAGTAGAAAATTGACAGGACACTGTAAACCAACTGTAACGGAAAAAATAAATTCTTTCCTTTTTTTTTAAGAATGATTTTTAAGATCCTGTTCCAAGTAGTATTACTTCGTCTCAGGCTAATGAAAAGAGAAAGGAGCAGACAATACGTAAATGATGCATTTCTGCCACATAAAACCTAAATGACGTGGCGGCACACGACGACGGCAGTTTCACGGCACTCAGACCAGACGAAGGTGGTGGAGAGACTGGGCCATCACCGTGGGCCACGCCACCCTAAGCTACAGTGCCAACTCCACGTAGCAACACATCATGGGCAAATGAAATTCATGTCCTTAATCTGATTGCTTTAGTTTTTATCATTATAAACTGCATTCGCAGTCATTGTACAAAAGCAGAAAGAGAGCACCGAGTTTTATATTTGTATGTGTATAAGAATCAAAACAAAACCCATTTACTTCAAATCTGGAGCTCTGTAATTACGCCACTTTGAGAGAACTCTCACTTCAGTTCGCCGTCTTTGACAGCAAAGCCCAGTAAGAGAAAAGGGTGACAGGGCCAGGCGAGGTCAGGCTTCGTGGGGACCCAGCAAGATGCCACGAAATAAAGTGATGGTGGGCTTTCCCCTCTAACTGATCCTGAGGCTCAGACGTCCCCCCCGAGAGCAGCCGTCCTGGCAGCCACGTGCAGGCGAGAGGACGGCCGCTTGGCAGGTGGGGACGTGGCCGAGTGCACGTCATTCCACTGGGAGACGGCAGGCTTCTTGGTCTTAGACCCCTTCCCCTGGCTGAATTACTGAGGACCCCCAGGAGATTCGGTTTATGTGGGTTATACCTACGGCCCTTTACCACATTATAAAGGAAAACGGAGATGACTTTCACATGTTAATTCATTAAAAACGATAAATGTATTACATGTCTACATGAGTAACAGACTTTCCAGGAAAAATTAATTACTTCCAAATAATACACTTAGTGAGAACAGTGACACTGTTTTTCCCTTTCTGCCAACCTCGACGTCTGGCTTACGAAAGGACAACATTATCTGTGGCTTCCCAAACCTGCTTCTGGGGCCCGCCGGCTAGTTACACGCTGCTGTGCTTACAGCATATGAAGAGGATCCAGCCTCACATGGCCACACAGCTGGAAAAACCCGAATATTGTAATAGTCTTATCAGACAATTGTGGATTTTCTTGGATACTAGACCAAGCCTCAATAAGCGTGAGTTTCTTAAAGGTTGGGTGTAATGTGGAATCTGAAACTCCACCACTGAGCTTAAATTACTGTTACGCCGCCATCCACTGGTCGGCCATACACTGTGAATTGCTCTGTTACCCAGGCATCATTTTAAAAACACCACGCTTTGGGGATTTGGGAAAGATTGGTTCATGATTTATGCAGATGCTCCAAAAACTTTTTTTTTGTCCTTTTTTGGCGGGGAGGGCGCAACCAGGGCCTATGGAAGTTCCGAGGCTAGGGGTCAAATCAGAGCTACAGCTGCCAGCCTACGCCACAGGCACAGCAATGCAGGATCCAAGCCACATCTGCAGTCTACACCACAGCTCACCATAATACCAGATCCTTAACCCAATGAGCGAGATCAAGGATCGAACCCACATCCTCATGGATCTTAGTTGGGCTCATGACTGTTGAGCCCCAACAGGAACTCCCTGCTCCAAATATGACTTTTCATTATAGAAAAAACCCACTCTTCAATAGCACCTCTAATTGCATCGGAAAACACTTTCACTGTTATGAAGTCGTCGAACTCGCAGAGGCGGCTCTAACATTACCAGAGTTCTAATGTTTGCTTTGCAAACTCAGATTTTATCACTGGCAACAGATACTGTCAGGTTTCTTCCCCGAAGTGATAGGCTCACTTCTTTTTTTGAGAAAAATATCTGTCAAATGCTCCAGCCTAAATAATCACAGTTTTCTGTCAGTTGTTCTTTTAAATAAAACCAGTATTCTACAAAAAAAAAAAAAAAAAAAAAAAAAAGCCAGTGCAGTGCGCAACGCAGACAACTGCAGCCCCTTACTTCGCTAAGTCGCAGCGGTGCTTTTTGCATTACTTTCAATTTCTTTACACGGAACATTAAAAAGACTCGTAGTCAAGGGCTGAGATTTAACACAAATGAGCCGCCTTCAGGGCAACTGACTCCCTTTCCTCCTCTTTGCCGGCAGAGGCCAGGTCACGAAGAGCACACTCACAGCAGCAGTTTTATGCCGCGTCTCTGCCTCGGGCTCCGGCACCCGCCGTGCAGGCGTCCACCCGCTTACAGGGCCAAGGACATCTAAGAAGTCCTGTGAAAGTTGGTCTGACCTCGTGGAACCCCTCACAGGCCTTAAGAACCTGGGAACTGTGGCAAGAGACCCTGAGCGGCTCTGCGGGGCGTCTGAGGAGGGCCGTGGCTTGCCCAACCCGTGGGCACTACACGGGGTGAGAACGTGGAGAAATGGGGTTCGCCTCCGTCTTAGACGAGCAATGGACGTCGGTCTCCGAGGCCAAGGCTGCGTCAAAGGCACAGCAGTGAGCGCCTGCCTGGAGGCTGCGGGAGGTAGGCGTCTCTCTCCAGCCCCTCTCGCCTTCCCCACGACGGGCTCCTTCCTCTCCGTCCCGTTTCCACGGACCTGCACCAGTGAAGGGGACAGTTTGTCGGGATGTACTGAAGCCGGGGCGGCACGTTCTCGGGCCTACGGGGCCAGCCCCACAGAGCGCAGAGCCCGCCTAAAGGAATGTGGGTCCAGGGTTGCCAAGTCTTAGTGTATCACTGCCAAGATCCAGATTTTTATTTAATTGAAAACCTTAAAAACCAATTAAATTTTTTAAAAAAGCATAAGAGACAGCATGAGTCAAATAAAATACACCAGCAATCAGCGTGTGAGTTGTGGTTTAAGCCACGAAGAGACTCGAACTAAATGAAACATCAGGAGTTCCCGTCGTGGTGCAGCAGGAACGAATCTGACGAGCAACCATGAGGTCGCTGGTTCGATCCCTGGCCTCACTCAGTGGGTTCAGGATCTGGCGTTGCTGTGAGCTGTGGTGCAGGTCACAGATGCGGCTCAGATCAGGCGCTGCTGTGGCTGTGCTGTAGGCCAGTGGCAACGGCTCCGATTTGACCCCTGGCCTGGGAACCTCCCTATGCCGTGAGTGTGGCCCTAAAAAGATAAAAACATAAATAAAAAGTACGCGAAACTTCAAGACAAGGTCTGGAAGGTGCGAGACCTTGCGGATGCCGCTTTCTTTGACACCCGCCCCCCAAAGTGAGAGGAGGCAGACATTCGCTGGGCGTCTTTAACCTCGCCAAGGGATGCCAGGGCAGGCCGCTCCGCGCCACGCTGGGAGCAATGTCAGAAAGATCATTTGTATGGGTGGCACAGAACAAATTCCCAAAAAGCACACATTTTTGGGGAAAAAGGAGAGAGACACCAGGTAACGAGAGAGTACCTCCTCCCCGCTAGGCCATGCGGGATATGACTGACTCTTTACTTGGTCCCTTGTTCACTGTTTTAGACTCAGTCCTAGGATAGGACTCTGTCTTTCTTGTTTGCCATGAGGTTCCTTCTCTCACTGTCGTGTGTGTGCACACACACGCTGCCGGAACAGAGCATCTTCTAGGCAGCACACACGCCGCCGGAACACCACATCGTCTCAATAAACACTTCTAAAATGAGCAAATGAACCTCGGAATTTTTTCATTATGTCGACAAGAAAACTAAGACTCAACGAGAATACGACCTTTGTTCAAGATCATTAGTGGAAACGAGGTAGGAAAGGAGCGCAAGTTCCTGTGTTCTTGCTGCTAATCGTATCAGGTGAAATTAAATTAAAACCCAAGTATGTAAGCCCCTCCTTGCTGTGCTCTTGGATAAACTGCTCTCAAAGATCCTGGCACGTCTCACATCTTGCTATTCTGAGTTTAGCGGCAGCAAGGTTTTCCATTCTGGCTTCCAACAAAGCTGCAAGAAATGCACTTGCCACGTAGCACTGTGAGATGTTTCTATCCAGTACAGAAAGGAAGGCCTCCTAGTCCTTGAATTACATTATTTTTACTTTATACTGAAAAAAAAAAATGCTGTGTGGTCCATATTGCTATATATTAAAAACTACTGACAAACGCAAAAACAAAACGAACAAAAAACTCCCTAAGTCTGGTGTAGTTGAAATTGGAAACTATACATGCTGCTGGTGCATAAACTGATACAATCCATTCATTTAAAAAATGTGTATATATATATATATATATATAGCAACATAAAATGAATCATAAAAATGTTCACACCCTATAACACAGCAATCTCACTCTTGGGAATTTAACCCAGACAAGTTATTCAACAGGAGAAGGAAAAAGCTATATATACACAAATGTTCACCGCATCATTTTCTCCAACAGCAAAGAACACAATGAGAACAACACACGAAAAGAAATGAGAAAAGAGCTGAGGAAATTACAGTACACACTTAAGATAAAGGATTCTTGGGCTGGCGGTTAAGAAGAATCATCACGAACGCTGGGTAGTGGCACAGAAAAATACAACGATCCTAAATGAAAAGCAGAATACAAAGGGGTTTGCATGCCACGGCTCTGCAGACAGCTGTGTCTCCACATGCAGGGACACCGGAAGGTCCCATCCAGACACGAAAGCAGCACAGCAGGGCACGATGACCTGAGACGTCTCCATTTTTTTTTTTTCAAAATTTTTTTTTAATACTTTACTGTCTTTTCTATTACGCATGACTCCTAAAATTCTTTCTGAAATAAATCTGGCTTTCTGAGTTTTTCTCAAATTCCCGCTTAGAAAAGACATCCTGACTCTTCTTATCTTAAACTAACCATCCTCCACTTGAAAAGGAAAGCAACGTGCTATTTCCAAGTGCCCACATCTGAGGACGGACGGCAAGAAAACAAGCCCGGGGGACACTGTGGTGCTGCTGCTGCTGCAGGACAGCTGGTGACTCAGGGACCTGGAGAGGAGAGCAAGGGAGTGTGAGCACAAGGCCACCGGGAGAGGGCCCCGGGGGAGCAGAAAGCTCAGCGCGCTCACACCCACCCGCGTCCGCTGGTGGCATGGGTGTCCGCTGAGGACCTGACTCCCTGGGGGCGCCCAGAGGGCTGAGATGCCACAGGCACACCCTCTACTTCAGAAGAGATGTCACTGAGAGCACGGCCCTCGGAGGTGCCGTCCAGGACCACAGCAGGCAGGACGGGTCACCCGGAGCCTCACGGCGGCCCCTGCTCACCTCTGCAGAGGGAGGACCCGCTTAACTTGCTCGCCCGCCCGCTCAGAGCCGCTGACGGGGGGAAGCCGACCGCCCCGACCAGGCCCACGGAGCTTCGCTCCCAGCCACGTGGCTGCCCAGTGAAGCAGAGGGGCTGCGCGGAAAGCCGGGGCAGACAGCCGTCCAGGGCGCTTCCCCGGCCCGAGGTCAAACCGCCGAGGAGACGAAGGTCAGGAGAGCCCAGAACCCGACGCGGGGCGCTGGTTGGCAGAGGACGGGCCCACGAGCCGAGAAGCCAGCCGGCCGACGCCCCTGCAGCAGAGCCCCGGCCTCCGGCCCCCGCAGCCCCAGTCCTGGCTGCAGCCCCTCCGTGCTGGACACCGGGGGTGGTGACCTTTCCTTGCCCACGCTCTGCCCGGCTCACCTCCTCGGGGCCGTGTCCAGGGAGCTCCGCTCACGGCTCGCGCACGCACAGGCCGCTCCTGATGCCGGATGGAGGGTGACCTCTTCTCAGGCCTTGCCCCCGACGCCCCAGGCCCCTCTTTCTGCTGGCGACAGGCAGCATGGGACGAAGGGCTCCAGGCCCAATGAAGGCCCCAGCGCTGCGAGGTCAGAGGGCGTGTGGTCACTGAGGAAAGGGCAGGAGACCTGGAGGGACAGAGACCAGGCCCGGCTCTGTCTCAGCAGCCCTGCCGCCTGGCAGCCAGGCAACCTGCTGGGCCTCGGTGCCCTGCACCCGGGGCTGGGGGCGCGGACCCCCGAGGCACACGCACTCTGGAAACTGCAGCCTGTGTTCAGCTATTATCGCTGGGCACTGGGAGGGGATAAGGTGGGTCTCTGAAGAAGAAGAGGAAGCTTCAGGACTTCTGGTCAGGAAGGGGAGTACAGCCGGCATGAGAAACGGGACCACACGGAGGAAGGGCAGCAGGGATGGCCCAAGTTTGGCTGCAGTAGAAAACCTGTGTCGGGAAGAAGTGGAGGGGAGTCTGCGCTGTTCTCTGGGGCCAGTCGGGGGCTCCTGAACTTGTTGATGAAGTAAGTGAAAGCACGAGGTGGCTGGGGAAGAGGAACCTGGCAGAGGTGTGAAGGACGGAGGGGTTGGAGGTGGGAGTGCAGGCAGGGTGATCACAGGAGGGCGCTGAACCCCAGAGAAGCGATGTGAGAAGGGCCTTCACGAAGGAGTGCCAAGAGGGCTAAAAAAGGACTTGGTGACAGCGTGTTAGAGAAAAGGATGCTCAGGATAGTTTTTTTTCGTCTCCCTGACATCCCTCGGAGTGTCGGAGGGAAACTAGCCCGCAATTAAGTGAATACGACTGTGGAGTCAGCAACACAGATGAAGACGGAAGCCACCCAAGATGAGCTCGCCGGAGAGACCGCATACTACGAAACCTTAACAGGGGCAAGCACAGACGGCTGAAGAATGCCAACAGTTAAACGGTGGACAAAGGCAGAAGAACCTGAAAGGAAGACTGGTAGGAAGAATGCAAGAGGTGCTCTAGAAAAACAAGTCAAATGGGTTAAGACATAACAGACTACCAGTGCTATGGAGAAGAGTCCATTCAGTTTGGAGTTTGGTTAATTGATGACTTTGGTAGGAGCACTTTAATTACAATAATGGGACTGAGGGCTAGACTGTGATGGATTAAACGATGAACAGGAAACTAGCAAATGCACAGGATTTGTTGACTGTTCTTTGGGTGAACTTGGCTGAAAAGGAAGGAGCAAGGGTAGGAAAGAGAGACAGGGAGAATTTAGGATGTTTTAGCTAAGCAGTATTTTAGCTTTACAGAACAAGGCACAGAAACCACACACACACACACACAGACTAACTGATGGATTGTGATCCTGAACACTGGCTGAGACTTAACACAGGAAGGGTGCCCCCTCCACTTTAGAAAGGGAGGTGCATTCATTCAGTTAACGATCATTTGTTGAACATGTACTACATGCCAGGAGCTGGGAGTACATGGATAAAAAGAAAATAATCCTCCAGTCTTTGAGGAATTTGGTCCAGCAGGAAAGACAAACGCAGATCAAGAATTCTCTAAGAGCCATGCCCTAGATTTTTGAGGTGGCCCAGTGGGGGCATGTGAGCAACCGTGACCGGATGGGTCAGAGTTTTCCAAGAGGGGACGCTCACTTTGGGTCCAGACTGAGCGGGGGTTCTCTGTCCAGAAGAGGAGCGGCTCACAGGCGTGCCAAGTAGGTGCCAGTGAAAATTACAAGAGAGCGGCGGAAAATCTACAGGGTCTGGAGAATACAGGACCTTAACGCAAGCAAGCGCAGAGGTCCCTGAACTGAGGCTGTTCAAAGCGAGGACAAGGCGAGGACCAGGCACAAGGGCGAAGGAGCGAGGAAGACCGAGAGGTGGGCGAGATATCAAAAACGGAGCTTAAAAGGACCAGAGCGAGGCTAACGAACCCGACTGGCGTCCATGAGGACGCGGGTTCGGCCCCTGGGCCCGCTCAGCGGGTTAAAGACCGGCCTTGCTGCGGCCGTGGTGCAGGCTGGCGGCCACAGCTCCGACTACCCCTGACCTGGGACGCTCCACATGCCGCGGGGTGAGGACCCGGGTGGGCACCCAAGGCCAAAAGTGGCTCCTCACGCGGCCAGGGGACAAGCCAAGCGGCCGCTACGCCCGGCCCGAGCCAGCCACCAAAATCAGAGCGAGACCCGCGGGACTGCTCAGGGCTGCGGCGGTCGGCCTGGAGCTGAGGCCGGCGGCCCCGGCGGCTTTCCGGCCCGCGGCGCGCACCACAGCCCTCAAGCCCCGCCCCCGGCGGCACAGCTCAGCCTCCGAGCGCCAGCGCACTCACTGCACCGCGCAGGGCTCCCGGCCCCGCCGTCCCGGCCCCGCCGCCGCCCCCGGAACAGCTCTGCGACGGCGAGCTCAACCCCCGGATGCGAAAACGGCAAGACCTGTAACCGCGCGAGATCCGCGCCCTCGCAGGCCCCGCCCCCCGAGCCGGAAGTGAGGCGTTGGCTCCGCCCCTGGGCCCGATAGCTCGCGAGACTTTGCCGAGGCCTTCCTTTTGCGTCGCGGCCGCCGACATGGTAGGTGATTCTCCTGGTCCGTCCGGGTGGTTGCTACCCTAGGCCGAGAGCTTTGCTCCCCTGCTCCCGCCGTTGGCCTCATCCTCCAGGCCGTTCATGGCCGGCCGCCGGGCCGGGGCGGCCGGGGCGGGGCGGGGAGCCTGGGGCCGCGTGTTCGTCCCGGAGTCCGGATTCCTGAGACACGCGGACCCGGGCGCCTCCCTGATGAGGACCAGGCGGTGACCTCAGCTTCGCTGACGGCGCCGCAGAGCAGACCCCCGCCCCAGCCCCTTCCCAGGCTGGCAAGCGTGGCCCCCGCCCCACCTCCCAGGGCCTCACCCCGAGCACCTTTTCCCACACAGCCGTCCAGACTAAGGAAGACCCGGAAACTCCGCGGCCACGTGAGCCACGGCCACGGCCGCATCGGTAAGTGCCGCTTTCCCGACCTGGCCGGCCTCGGGCTGTCCCTGGCAGATGAGCTTAGGTGGGTTAAGCTTTGTGCGGTGGAGCCCCGTCGAACTTGATCGTTAGCCGCTGGCCTTTTCTCTGAAAACCCTCCGCTTTGAGAGGATTTTATATCATTTGGGGGCCTGCAAATTGAGCGGGGCTCAGTCTTGAATTGGTTGAAGGCCAGTTGTTACCGCGTTAGTGTTGCGACGGGAAGCCTTGCTTCGCAGTGTTTCACCTGGAGCCTAGAAGGGATAGTGTCGCCCGTTGCTAACAGCCTAAGCAAAGGCACAGGAGCACGGGCGTGCTCTTGCAAGAGTTCGGAGGAGACCGTTGGCCATGTAGCTGTGTGCTCCTGCAGGCAAACACCGGAAGCACCCAGGAGGCCGGGGCAACGCGGGTGGCATGCATCACCACAGGATCAACTTCGACAAATAGTGAGTGTTGTTAGCGTGTGCTCTCACGGTACTGCAAACCGCGGGTGTCGGGGCAGGGGGTGGCTGAGAACGTCTGTAATGGGAAGCAAGCTCTTGACTACTTGCAGAACTTGCTTCTTGTTGGCTTTTTATCCTGTGGACATTTCATGGGAACTGAGAACTCGAGGCTAGAGTCACGCTTGGGTATCCGCTGTTGCCTCAGTGTGCTAGAGTCCTCGAAGAGTAACCGCTGAGCTTATTCACTGGCTGTGTGTGCCCCCTGTGGCACAGCCAGTCACCAGGTTAGTGACATGCATCGAATTGACTTATCCACGTAGGTCCGCAAATTAATGGGATAGTGTTTTCCCTATTTGTTTGGAGACCTCTCTTGCAGAAACGAGTGACGTACCTACTGTGGTACTCTCCGCATCACTGGACAACCTGCACTGTTTGTGGTTGTGTGCGGAGATGACCCACAAAGATGATGAACATAGCTTTTTAATTAGAGTGAGGTTGTGAAAATGGTTGCTTTCGCTTCACAGTCACCCGGGATACTTTGGGAAAGTTGGTATGAGGCATTACCACTTAAAGAGGAACCAGAGCTTCTGCCCAACTGTCAACCTCGATAAATTGTGGACCTTGGTCAGTGAGCAGACACGGATAAATGCTGCCAAGAACAAGACCGGAGCTGCTCCTATCATTGACGTGGTGCGATCGGTAAGTAGGTGGAACCTTAAATGGGCCCTTGCCTCTCAAAAAAACCAAACAAACAAACCTGCTTGATCTCCCACATCAAGTCTATACCCAGCTACCTGTTCTACCTTTTGGTGGAATTGCCACAGGTGAATCACTGTTCCAAGTTGAGCTGTTGTTCAGTTATGACTCACGCAAAACATTCGAAGAGTAATCCTTCCACTTGCTTGGCCTTTTACTTCATTTTCACTTGAGTGTTTTTCCAGTCATTGATCTTGTTCCTGTCAGCGCCCCGGACGGTGTGGGTTTCTCAGCTGCACCACTGGTGGTAAAGGCGGTGAGCCGCCTCTGGTCTCTTTACACCAGCCTGCCTGAGGCACAGATCTGGATCCTTCTGTCTTTCTTCGCAGAATAAACCCCGAATGTGTTCAGTCATTATTCAAGGCCCTACATTATCTGAAGAGATTTCCCCTCCCTTCCTTCCAAAGAAGCATTTTTGAAAAGCTTTGGGCGTTCTGGCCCTTGTGTCGGCCTTAAACCCCCAGGGGTATGGAGGTAGTCCGAACCTTGCGGGGGCTTCCGGTAGGTTTAAAATTCTCCTTTTTGCGTGCTTGACATTCTCTGAGCGATGTTGATGACCAGGACTTGGAGCCTTGCTGGAAAGAGAGTTGAGCTTTGCCCGAGACCAGAGTCCCATCCCGACAGTCCTTGTCCTGGTGCCCGAGGTCCTTGTCCTCGCAGAGAATCTGCTGGTCTCGATTCACTGGCGAGGGCAGTCAGTGCCCCCGGGAGTGCCCAGATCAGAAACATGCCCCTGCCGCCTCCTGGATGGAGTGGGTTGGCAGGCGTCTTTCTTCGTACCCATCACAGAGTCGGTGGCTGTCACGGTGCGTCATAAACCCTTTTCTCTGTTCTTGCAGGGTTACTACAAAGTTCTGGGGAAGGGAAAGCTCCCAAAGCAGCCTGTCATCGTGAAGGCCAAATTTTTCAGCAGACGAGCTGAAGAGAAGATTAAGGGTGTTGGGGGGGCCTGTGTCCTGGTAGCTTGAAACCACATGGTGGGAAACTCATTAAATGTTGACAAGTGCTTTTCTCTTGTAGTCTGAGTGTAGGTTCTTTGGCCCCTCTGCCTCCTTCCCAGTACAGCAGGAACCCACCTACCAGGTTCTGGGAGTGAGGGTGTGAGAACCTGGCCTCTTGTGTGCGTAACTCTCCAAAGAAGGAATGGGAGAGAGCACCAGTGCTGAGGCCTTGGCCGGTTACCTAATACGAGCCTTTTCATGTGTAAAGCGAGTGGTAACCTGTTGATCATGTGTGTGTGATAGAGATAAAAGGCCTGTTGGCATTGTATGCTCTGAACTTGCAACAAATAAGGAACAGACGTTCCCTTAACTGTTGTTCCATGGAGCTCAAAGGGAAAACTCGGTTCTGATCAGGCACGATCTTCGCAAGACTTCGTTGGGTCACGTTGGAAGCAACAGGCCATGGGGTTAGAAGTGGTTTTATTTCCTCAATCCGAGGTTCTTGCGCCTGGCTTCCGCGCTTCAGACCAAACCATCTGGTCATGATCTAGAGTCTTGGCAGTGCTGCTCAGCAATCTGAATTCTAGACGAGGGCTTTTACACATCAGAATTTGAATTCTAAAAAGCATTTGTCAGGGCTTCTGGATCCCTGTGATAGGAGTCTTGAAATGCTAATGATCTTCCTTCCAGTCTGAAGTTTGTAGTAGAAAAATTTGGGAAATGCCGAAGACCAGAAACCAGAATTGAGTTTTCCAAAGTTTGTATCGCCTACAAAACCAAGGAGGCAAAGCCAAAATTTATGCAGATGGGACCCTCTTAGAACTCCTAAATTATAATCTGCTATAGCTTTACTTCCCGCCCCTGCCCCCCCACTGTTAGGAACTTTTTTTGACCCAAAATAAAACTTTTAGGTTAGAACCTCAACCAAAGAACTAGTTAACTAAGATGGACACTTAAAGCCTACTAACAGTCTGGGTTGGTTTGCTGAAGGGTGGCTTCAGTATTGTTCTGTGGGTTCTGTGGGATCGTCAGCGGGCTGAGAACTGACAGGATAACCTGTCAGCACTGGAGGATACTGGCAATGATCAAACCGATAATACTGGGAGAGGTAAAGGGTTAGGGAGGCGCTCCGTTGGGTAAACTAAAAACTGCATTATTTACATCCTCCCCAAACTGGTGCTGATAGAAAAAGATAAAAGTGGGTTTTCCCGCAATGTCTTTGAGAGGACTTAGAATATGGAGCCTGAGACGGGGGTCTCCAGCAGGTAGTGAGACACCAGACTCTTGGTTCCTGCCAGGGTGAAGGTACAGGCATGTGTAGATCTCGCGAGCTGCAGGGACGGGTGGGCAGTCGCGACCCAGAGCTAGCAGCTGTGGGACTTGGGCTTCGTCTCATTGTCCTGTCTTTGCATGCAGGTAAAGCTACCTACCCACTTGAGGACTGGGTGAAGTAAGAAAGCTGGCTCAGTAGCCAGTCTGTGAGCGGGAGCAGACAAGGCGGTGGACCTTGGCGATGCAGTCAATGGGAGAGTAGTCTAAGCAGAGAAAGAGGGAGTCGAGAAAACTGAATCTGGGAAGACGGGCGAGTTGGGCGGTGGAATGTAGGCGAGGAGCCCGCGGAGGATCCGAAGCCCGGCCCGGCGGGCGGGAGGTAGAGCTTAGGCTACAGTGGGAGGCTGGAGGTGGCCCGAATGAGCAGTGGCATTTAGAAAACTCGACAGACAGGACTTGGTCACTGAAGTGGGGTGAGGCTATGTGGTCAGGGGTCGTTTCATGGCCAGGAGGGCGTTGTTAGCATTAGTTCCTGAAGCGGGAAGGGAGACTGCTGATCCCCGCCCTCCGCGGAGGTGCTGCTGCACCTGCTGAGTGTGCGGGGCGCCGGCACAGCCGACGTAAGCAGGACAGATGCCCTGCTGTGCCATCCCATCGCCAGGCTCCGGAAGTGCAGGGCTGACCGTCCACGCCAGCCGGTGTGTTCTGGCTGGCGCGCTCGGTACCCGCAGCTGATCGCTGGGCAGAGCTGGGATGCCGCTCAAGGTGCTAACGCTGCCAAAGCAAGGCTGGGTGACCGCGGAGAAGCCAAACCGTTCATGGTCCGAGATTAACGAAGGCCACGTGACCGCTTGGTTTGTGTTCCGGGACCAAAGGTAGCCCTTGCGTTCTCAGTTTCTCCTTCCGCTGAGAGCGAAAGGTGCCCGTTAGGAGACCGCCAAGCTTCGACCAGCCTGTCGGGTGGGTGGGCACCGAGCCCACTGGCCGAGCGGGGCGTGTGGATGCGGCGCCTCCACAGGGGGAGCAGAGCTTGGTCAGAAGCCCCTCAACTCCGTGTCTTCAATCTTTGCTTCACGTGCCCCTTAGAGTAACTGAAAATCAAGATGAACGGCTCCGTCCCCTGCAAGCTACGCCGCCGCCCGTTACGTCGGCAGCCGGCCGCGCGCGTGCGCGCCCCCGCCTCCCCCGCGACCGCGGCTCCGGGAGCCACTTCCGGGGGCGTGAGGTTCTGGTTCCGGCGCCGCTCTGACCGGCCCCGCCCGCGGGCGCCGCGCGCAGAGCGGGAGGCGCGGCCCCTGCGCGCGGGGCGGGCGCTCCCAGAGCTCGGCCCGGACCGGGTGCCCGCTGCCGTTGGCGCACCCGGGGCTCGAGAAGTCGAACTGAAGATGCCGTTCCGCGCGTGGCAAGTCCGGAATCACCCCCCGGGGCCGCCTCGTGGGCTTCCGAGGCGGGGGCGGCGCCTGCGCGCTGCTACCGCTGGAGCTAGGTGGCCACGGTCATGTGACGTGCATGTGAAAAGGCGGGTGAATAGGCACGTGTTCTTTCCCCGCCACCCGGGGCGGCGGCGGCGACGGCCCCCAACCTGCGCCCCAGCGGGAACTCCCACCAGGGCCTTTTAAGCACCCTTATGCGTCAGGCGTTTGGGGAACAAGGCGGGTTTAAAGTCTGTGAAGCCAGAGGTCTTATTTGCAGCAGCTTAAACTGAGCTGTGATTATAAATAATTTCCGTGGGGCCCCGACTCCCCCGCCTCATTCCCCAGAGCGCCGAGCATTTCAGGAGCTGTCATGGCGCAGAGGTGGCCGCAGCGAACCCCGGCTGGGCGGGGGGCTGACGCACCTGGGCAATGGGACGTCGGTGCACGCGGTGTAGACTGGAGCAGCGCCTTGCCCCGCGCACTGGCCCGGGGTAGTCACCAGGCACGAGCGTCTGAGGACGCTTGTTTTCAGTGGGAGCACTCCCGTCCCCGGAACATCCAGGAATGCTGGGCCCTGCGGAACGCATGGGTGGATTCGAACCAACACAGAAGAATCCAGCTTCACCAGAACCTACCTTAATTTTACAATCAAAATCCAAAAAAAAAATTTTTTTTTTTTTGCAGTTTTCACGTACCTCTCCGTTTTCCCGGATTCCTACTATTGTTTACAAAGGGACCCTCCGTGTTGTTCAGAGTATTGCCAAAAATTGTTCATTTCAGAAAACTCTTAGCAGTGGTTTATACCTAATTAGCAGAAGCTGAGCTGTTAATTCAAAACATTCTTTATTTCTCCCCTTTTATATTACAGTTAAGACAGGTTTAGGTAGGTCATATGATCTAGTCCTTTCATTTCAGGATAGTAAAGGGGGAGTTACCGTATTTGCTATACAAAAAGAGCATTGGATCTGCTAGGCTCGAGAACCATCTGTTTAGGGGTCCAGAGATCGTGTGAAAACAGAACTGGGAAAGACACTGAACACTTTTTGTCAGCCCCAAGCCAGGCCCCCTGGACACGCCCTCCTTTACCTTCCAGCTGAGACTTTGGTGTCTTGCCCAGAGCAGTCACTGTGCGGTCCCTTGCAGCCCGTTCCAAGCCATTCTGTGCCAGTATTGGTTCTCTAGGTTGAGATGAGAGCTGTGACCGCAGGAGAAAAGAACCCCTAGGGTTAAAATGCACTGCACTTTAAAGCTACATAAAACTACAGAATTTACAGAAATGATCATTCACACCTGTATATTTTGTGAACTGATCACCTGTGTGGGGTTTCTTTGGAACCACGTTAAAAGAGAAAGAGGTTAGTTCCCATCGTGGCTCAGGGCTAACAAACCCAACTGGGATCCGTCCCTGCCTTGCTCAGTGGGTTGAGGATCCAGTGATGCCATGAGCTGTGGTGTAGGTCGCAGGTGAGGTTTGGATCCCGACTTGCTGTGGCCGTGGTGTGTGCTGGCAGCTGCAGCTCTGATTGGACCCCAAGCCTGTGACCTTCCATGTGCTGCAAGTGCGGCCCTCAAAAGGCTGACAAAAAAAGAGGGAGAGGAAAGGAGGAAGAAAACAGCACCTTTTAGAAAAGTGCTGTTTTATTAAGGAATCCACCTTTGTGACGGCCGCAAAGCCCAGGCTGATTCAAGTGGCAAGTGACGAGGGAACAAGGCCCCGCTGCGGACTGTGTGGTTCCAAGCAGTCGTCTCTCCACCTCAGCTGGAAACCCAGCGAGATGAGGCCTCCGTCCCTGCCAAAGCCAACCACGTAAGAGGCTCCTTCTCAACGCAGACAGACCCTCTCTGTACCTGCTTCTCTGAGGCAGGTGGCGACCTCAAATCATGGCCAGGCCTCCGTGGAGGGGGGGGAAGGAGGGACCGTCTCCTGTGTGACAACTAGGCCAGGGCAGGACAGGAACACTGGTTCACGTCCTGCCAGGCACAAAGCCAGTACCGACGAAGAGAATTCCAGCTCAGTGCCTCATCCAGGGTACTGCTGAGGTCTCTGCTCTGCCAAGGCCGTGGGTGGGTGGAAGGCCTGAGCCACCCGTATCCCCACCCTGCTTCTCCAAGGGACAGAGCAGGGTTTTCTGTGTGCACAGCCAGGGTGCCAGTGGGGAAAACCTACTAACAGAGGGGCGTGCAAGAGCCAGGGCAGCGGGCCGGGGCTCTGAGCACGCCCGGTGTTGGCTTCAGCTGGGCTTCTCCTCCAAGGTCAGGACACCTATGATGCCTTTAAGGGCTCCAACCAGCGGCGGAGCCAAGGGGCACTGAGCATCCTTTCCATCCCTGGAGACACGCAAGCTCAGCTGGTGGCTGTGGAAGAGGGAGGCGGAGCTAGAACGATGCCTCCAGTCACAGCTCAGGCCGGAGGACTCGGTGACCCCCGTGACACAGGCCCCTTAACCTTAGCCGAGTGCGCAACTCCTGCACGGAGGTGTTTCACTCCTAACGGGCTGACCTCAGCCCAGCCCCTGGAGAGGGAGCTCTAGATAAGGACGACAAGGACGCATGGGGCTCTGGGCCCAAACACCTCTGCTGTTTATTGAGAACACCCGCAGATGTGGGAAGGAGGGTGCCCTGTACCGCATCATGGCCACCACAGAGCGGAGGCCGGGCCGGGCTGGGCCGGGCCGGGGGCTGGGCTTCCATGACTCACTGACCATCGCCAAGGTGGGTGCAGCCAGAGAAGGCCAGGCCCGAGAGCCGGGGACCGACTGGCCTTGGCCTCTGGGAAACAGGGTCGGGGCGAGGGACTGCTGGGAAAACACAGATACTCTTCAGTTCTTTTGAAACAAAGTCCTGTACATGACAAGACAGCATCTGCTGTCCGGGCCCGAGACTGGCAGCAGGGGCCGCGGGCAGGCAGGCGGGCGGCTCCCGGGAAGGTCAGTGGTTCTGCTGAGACAGTCCGCTGCACGTAATGGGCCAGTCGCCAGCACCCAGCGACACGGCGTCCATGCTCGGGCAGGGCGGGAAGGCACCGGCCCTGGGGGATGTCCAAATATTTACCGGATGCTCTCTGCTGGCTACAGAAACAGGTACGAAGGCTTACAGCAGATTATTTACAAACAGTATCCTGGGATTCTGTGAAGGCAGAGGTGGGCTGGCCGGGCGGGGCCTGTGGGGGCGCAGCCGCCACAGCCCCCCGCCCCCGCCCCGGGCTCCGCGAGGCGCCGGCAAGAGCTTAATTCTTCTTGTGGAGGAACTTCATCTTGTTGCCTGCGGGCAGAGAGAGAGAGAATGGGAATGTTTCGACCCCTCTTCCGACAGCCTGGCCCTCCGTGGGCAGGAGGGTGAGCAAGACTGGCTTCCAGCGAGGCCTGACCCCGGGTTACCGGGACCTCGCCAGAGCTGGGTGGCGGCCCTGGTGCGTGTTCATCAAGAAGCCGCTTCCCGTCTCTGGGCTCAGTTCTCCCGTCCAGCGAGACAGGCTGAGACCGAGATTCAGCTGGCTGAGCTCCCGGACGGGAGTGGGCTTTTGAGAGCACGTTCTGAGGGCGCCGCTGCTCCGGCCGCCGCGGCTCCTCCGGCCGAAGCCGACCCCGCCGCGCGTGGGCCTGGACTCGCGGGCGGCGCCAGCCCCCAGCCCCGCCCTCCGCGCTGCACCTCGGCCGGTTGGGCGACCGGGCCGCTTACCCAGACCTCGCAGAAACTTGTTCATCCCGCTCTGCTCGGTGTCCGGGAGCTCCTCCAGGTACTGCTCCACTCGCTGCTCAAAGAGGCCTGGGGGAGAGGGGGAACGGCAACAGGGCAGAGGAGAGTCACTGGAGGAAGAGCGGAGAGGAGGCCTGGAGGGGGACCGCGGGCACCCATCTCCAGGAGCGGCCCCGACGGGCTGTGCCTGTAACTGAGGGGGGCGCCGCCTCGGGATTCAGCCTGGCTCGTCACGCCCCCGGGGACAGCTCCCTGGGGCCCAGCGCTGAGGACGAGGGGCCCTGGCTCCCCGCCCCGGCTGCGTGATGGTGAGGACGCCCCGCCTTGGGCCAGAGCTGCCCCCGGATGGACACCTTTTCCAGGTCCTTCTTTTGCCTCTGGCCGCACCCACAGCACGTGGGAGTTTCCAGGCCAGGGATCCCATCCCAGCCGCAGCTGTAGCAACACCAGATCCTTAGCCCACTGTACCGGGCCAGGGACTGAACCTGCACCTCAGCAGTGACCTGAGCCACTACAGAGACAACGCCAGGTCCTTAACCTGCTGCGCCGCAGAGGAAACTGCTGCAGTTCCTTTTAGACCCTCTACCGTGGTGCTTCACAAGATCTGTTCCCCTGAATGGGCAGATCAGTGGGCAGAAGAAACAGGAACCCTGAGGTGAGACAGAAAGGTCCTGCTGGGATGAAGAAGCCCCTGGAAAGAGTGGAGCTGATGAGTCACAGAAACGGGAGGACCGGGGCTCCGGAGGCAGACGCCCAGCCTCAGACAGAGCCCGCTCGGCTCGCTCCAAGGGCTCCCCAGCCCTGGACTCCAGAGCTCCCTCAACAACGGCAGCCTGGTCCTTTTCTCCCAAGAAGGACGGGGGTGGGGGGGTGGAGAGCAGGGGGGAGCCAAGCCCCACCCTGGCCGCACGGCTCCAGCCTGTGCCCCAGCTCGCAAAGGCATTTACCGGGCAGGTGGGGAAGGTGCCCCTGGCAGCCTCTGTCAGGACGGAGGGGGTGGCGGGAGGCCCTGGCTGACAGCCGGGAGCCTCCAGATGGAAGCCCGGTCCAGGCTCGGCTGGCCTTACCCTTTGCCCGACACTTTCTCAGCTCCCTGTCTTGGATGAAGCCGGCAAACATCTGAGACTCCATGAAAACTTCGAGAAAGCGGCGGATGCTCTTGGAGGCCACAGACTTGCGGAAGGCCTCTCGCTGAAAGGCCCTCTCGCCCTTCTCCGTCTGGGTCAGGAAGAGGGAGTAGTGCCCCACGGCCTCCACGAAGAACCGGATGAACACCTCCGACACCAGCCCGTTGAGGGTGTGGCACTCTGCGGGAGGAGGGAGGCCCTCTGGGGTTCGTTCGGGGCCCGGGCCGGCCATCCCAGCCTCCCGCTGGCGTCTCCTCTCCCGAGCAGGACTCCTGTTCCTGACCCTGGGGCTCTGGTGCTCCTGGGCTTGTTTGGAACCAGCCCACAAGCCAGGAGGTCAGAGACTCGCTGTGGCAGGGGAAGCTGGCCGCGGCCGCTGCATGAGTGGCCATCAGAGACCAGAGCGCCCTCCCCGCACCCAGGACCCTCCGTGCTCCCCTGGCTCCTGGGAAGAGGGAGCTCCCTCCAGCTCCTGAGAGGGGGCGCTGACGCGTGTCCTGGGGGCAGCCAGAGTCAGTGTGGCTGGGTTTTTCTTCCCAAACGTCCTGAGCTCGAGGGATTCATCTCAGAGGGTCGCTCTGCAGCAGGGGCCGCCCCCGAAGCAGCCCCAGGAGTGAGGTTCTGAAGTCCCTCGGATGAAACACAAGCCTGCTCTCCCTCGGACCTCGTCAGACCACGATGCCCCGAGCCACCGGCGAAGGGGGGGGCGAGAGGATTCCCGCTAAAAGAGGCCCCGCAGTCCTGCATCTGGAGCGGCGGTGGCGGCCAGAAGCATCTGGTCTGCAGACACAGGGCCCAGCGCCGACTCCCGCCTGGGTGAGCCCACTCACCGTCCTCGGAGTCGCTGTCAGAGTCCTGGGAGATCAGCTCGTTCTTCCTCTCGAGGGCCTGCTCCAGGGCCGCCTGCAACTTCCTGGGTAACAGCGTGTCCTCGTCATCCATCTGCCCGGGAGGGAAGAGCCGCCTGAGCCCTCGCCTTGTGCCAGCCCCGCCTGAGGAGCTCGGCGCAGCAGCTCGTTTCCCTCTCTGGCACCCCCGACACTGTCTTGTCTGCTGGTTGTGCCCGCAGCGCGTGGAAGCTCCCAAACCCGGGACCCTCAGGAGCAGTCCGTGGCCCGGGTACCATGGGCAGCCTCGCTTGAAGAGGAGAAGCCGGGCACAGAGAGTGGTCCAGACACTCGTCCGAGGTCACACAGACCACGAGGTGCGGCAGGTGGCCCGCGCTGCGCAGGGCTGCGGCTCCTGCCCAGGCCCGTGCTGGCTGCGGGGACCGTGGCCCAGCCTGGGTCTCAGGCAGGAGGAGGGGCTGTGTTCCCATCTCTGTTCTGGCTCAGGGTCGGGACCCAGGAGGGGTGGCCCTGGCGGGGCTGAACAGCAGCCCATGTGCCCAGCGGCTTCGGCATGGGTTGTGCTCCTTTACGGAGCCAGGAGTGTCTCCATCTAACACAGGTTCTGGCGTCGACAGGAACCAAAACCCTTCCGCTCCATGGCATTCTCTGTGTCACGGGGGATCCTCTGGCAGCACTTCAAGGCCGGTGCCACCACCGCGCGCGCGCTCTCTCTCGAGATGAGAACTAGCTCAGAGTTCAGGGCCTGCCCAAGGCCGTGCGTCTCAAAGGCGGCAGAGGGCCGGTCTTCCGACTTGCAGGCCTCGTCCTTCACAGCCCACACTGCCCTCCAGAGCTGACGCCGCGGAGCAGAACGGCAGATCCCGCCAGGTCACCACGGCTCGGACCAGCTCCTCCCGCCCCCGCCTGCTCCCTGCACGTGGAACCCCGAGAGCTCAGCAGGTGCCTGTGTGGCAGCGGCGGGGCCCTGCGGCAAACGGCACCCGCCCCAGGACAGGCTGTGCTGTGCGGCGTCCTGCTCTTACCTGTCGGATGAATCGGTCCGACCCCAGGTTCACCATCAGCGCCTGGGAGAGAATCACGCGGGCAGCGGCTCAGGGTGGGAGCCCCTGCAGGGCCCGCCCCAGGAGGAAGGACCGGCGACCAGCAGCCCCTGTCTGCCCCATCCCTCCGGGGCCTTCCGTCCTCCACCCTCGTCCCCGCTGGCGCCCCCGGGGGCCCACCTCCTCCACAGGCAGCTCCTTCAGCTTGGGGAGGGAGCTGGAGAGCAGGCCGACCAGGAAGGGGGTGGGGCAGCAGACGATGTCAATCATGGAGGCCGGGAGCACGGGGATGAAGGTGTGCTGCCAGGAGAAGGGGTACAGCAAGGCCACCACCGCGTGGGAGCAGCTGGACAGGGTGCTGGGAAACGGACAGGCCGGCCCCTCACGTGAAAGCTCCCGGGCCTGGGTCCGGCCCTGCCGCCGGGGGAGCCCCCACCTCCCCGCTGCGCGGGTGCTCAGAGACGGCAGGGCTGCCCTCCACTGCTCTGCCCGGAAGCAGCGCGAAGGCACCCAAACGCCAGGCTGAGCCGGGCAGGGTCCATCGCAGCTCCTGGGGCCATCTCATCAGCCCCGCCCCTGACGCTGGGCCGCCGCTCGGGGCTGGCCTGTCACCCGCCCGTCCCTTCCGCGGCTCTGCCCCGCCCGTTCCTCCTCTAACTGGAACCGCGGTGACGGCGCGAGGCGGGCACCGTTCTTCCGCCCCCATCGCTCCTCCCAGGTCGGTAGGGTCAGCCCTCTCCTGACCCAGAGGAGCCTCCTGCGCCTCAGGACGGCCAGGGGACACGGGAGGGAGGTCTCCGCGGAGCAGGCACGTCCGCTGTCGTCAGGAGCGCGGCAGGAGCCTGCGCGTGCATGTGCGCATGTGTGTGCGCTTGCACACCTGCCTCCCACATGGACCTCGGAACTGGGCCAGAGGGACAGAGGACTTGTGGGAAACCCAAAACGTGACCGGAGGAACATGGGCTGCTGGGCTGCCTGAGCCCGGTCCGGGCCTGAGTCCCCCCAGGGCTGCCTCTCTGCTCCTCTAAGCACCTCCTCCCGAGACCCCAGGCCGGCGCCGGGCCGGGGTGGGGACAGAGTGGCAGCGGGACGGGGCGCGTGGGGCCCAGGGCAAGACCTCAGGGTCCAGGGCTGCTGGGGGCGTCGGAGGCTGACCGGATGCTCAGACTGCTGGCACCTCGTTCTGGGCCTCGCAGCCTCCAGAACTGTGACAAGCTGCTGCTGTTTGTAAGCCCCCCGGGCTGCAGCCCAAGCGGACCCTCTCTCGAACCCCTGGCTCTTCCAGGTCCCCTCACTTTCAGTGACATCTCTGCCACGCACGCGCCCACCGCCGCCACGGCCACAAGCACATCGTGGCGTGGGGAACTCCTCCGCCTCCTAAGGGCTGACCTTCCAGACCAAGACGTGTGATCCATTCGTGTGCTTTTCCCCCTAAGCCAGCCCCTGCCCCGCTGTCCAGCCTTTCCCGGTGTGGCTGTGCCCCTCTCCCCGCCCCGCCTCCACCTTCTCCACCAACGCAGGGGCGCCCGGGCCTCCAGTCAGCTCCCTTCTGCAGGCGCCACCCTCACGCCCGCGCCCAGGCACTGCCCTTGGCCCTCACGGGGCTCTCCCGGGAGTTCGGCCCCCTTCGGAGCCGGCCCTGCCTCCCCTGCCAGGGACCCGCCGGCGCCAGAGGCCCGCGGGCTCTTCCCTGCCCCCCACCCCCTACCCCCGGCACGCCGGGACCCATTCGGCCTACGGGTCCCTCCCGGGGCTCCAACCCCGCCGTCCTGTGCGCTGTCGAGCCCGCTCCTGCCACCGCCGTCTGCCCGCGTCTGCTCCCCTCTCCCTCGGCGCCCGCGCTCCGCGCTCGAAGACGACGAAGGCCGCCGCCTCCCTCCCGCCGCCGCCGCCGCCGCCGCCGCCGCGGCCGCTACCTGAGCTTGTCGGCGATGAAGATGACGCGGCGCTCCAGCAGCAGCGAGGCGAAGACGCGGATGAGCTGGCGCACACTCAGGCAGGTGAAGAGGCACTCGAAGTCCACGTGCTCCAGCCGCGAGTCCGTGGGCCGCCGCAGCTCCAGCACCTGCCGCCGCCGGGGCAGCGCAGCTGAAGGCGGGCCGCCGGGCCTCCGCGAGGCCCCCCGCAGCGGCTTCCCCTCCAGGCCTCTAACCTGCCCCCAGTCTCCTCCCTCGGGCCCCCCCGCAGAAGGAAGGGCCTGGGGAGAGCGGCGCCCCCCGTCTCCCTGCCAAAGGCCCGGCCCTGCCCCTGCCCCACCCCCACCCCCGCAGAACCGGCTGGCCCATCTCTGCAGAGACGAGGCTGGAGTCCCTGAGGCCACCCCGCCCCAAAGGTTCCTTCCAGAGGCTCCTCTGGCCTCCCTGCATCAGCTGAGCCAGTCCCTGAGCCAGGGACGAGGCCAACACGGGGAGGGCCCGCTAGGCCCGCACTCTGCCAGGAAGCCGGGCCCGTCTTTATCAGGGCCAGACCTGGCCATCTTCCCCCGGGGAGGCTTCAAGGCCACTCCAAGGTCGCAGCTGTGGTGCAAAGGGCCACTTCCCAGGGGCCGTCATGAAGGTGGAAGGACAATGGACCCCCGGTGTGAGAGCTGGGGGGCTGCTACCCTGGGGCCGCCTCGCCTCCCCGCTGGCTCCTGGGTGTGTAGGGCAGCGGGGAAGCCTGGGCCTCCTGAGAAGGGGAGGAAACGGCCTCCCCCTCTAGGCCCACGAGCTATCGCATCTGCCCTCCGTCTAAACAAGCGAGGGACCAAGTCGCAACTCAGGAGCCGGGTCCCACGGAGGCAGCAAAACTGGCCCCAGGCGCCCTCAGGACCTTTCTTTAGAAGTCCTCTTACACTCTCCTGCCCGCTATGAGCATGCCCAGCCACTGGCCGGAGGGACACCACGCCAGTCACCCAGGGCCTCTGCACCTGCCCCAGAGGCAGCCCCATCGAGGCTCCCACAGCCCCTCCTGAGGTCCTGCTGGCCCGACACCAGCGCTGCAGCACGTGCCCTCCCCAGCACCCCAGGGTGCGGGCTCCTCCAGGGAGTGAGCACAGGTGGCTCGGGACCTGGGTCTCATTCCAGTCGTCCCGCCCTCCCGTGGAGCTGAGGGGACCTGGTGGCAGGACAGAAAAGGGACGATAACAGGACAACTACCAAGGGCGCCGAGCCCTCTGGGGTGGGGTTAACGTGGGGTCGCGGCAGCCGCTCAGCACCAGACACTGAGCCTGGCGGGAAGGGGAAGGGAAGGGTCTTCTAGGCGGCAAGCAGCAGGGCCCAGGGTCAGGAAACAGTGCGGGCGCGGTGGAGACAGCAAGCGGCCGTCCTGCAGGCCTGCCTCCGGGCTGCTGCTGGGCGCCCAGGCCACGCGCGAGGCAGAACGTCCCTCCAAGAGGGGTCTCTGCTCCCCGCAACAGCGCATCTCATTCCTCTTCCCTCTCCTCAAACCCAGCGCCCACCTCCCGCTCCCAGAGCACAACTTCCTCCACCGTCAGGAAGCCGAGGCCACGAGGTGAGCGTCGAGAAGCCCCAGGCCACACGGCCCTTCCCCACCGTCAGAGCCACTCTGTCCATCCGTCCGTCCATCTGTCCGTGGAGCCTGGGCTGCCTCCACCCGGCCGTCTGCTGGCCGCAACCAGCAGCGCCCAGCAACCACCTTCACCACCTGCCCTCTGCACCTGCCCCCCCCCCAGCCAAACTCCGTCTCACCCTCCCAGCCCCACGACGTCTAAGCGCGCCACGCAGGCTCCTCGGCCCTGACCACCCACCTTCGTGGCAGTCACCCCGGTCAAGGCACCTCCATCCCCTCATCCCACGGCTCCTGGTCACCCCTCCCCTCTGCAGACTCCGTTCCTGGGCCCCCAGCCACAGCCGCCCTGGTCCTCCTGCCTGCTCCGCTCCCCCCGAGAGCCAACGCCCGCAGGACCCCTTCTGTCACACATCGACACTGTCGGCCACCGCACACCTGCCTGGTGGCATCTCGTCTACACTGTCTGCCGCTGCACACCTCCCCCGTGGCGACCCTCAGGCATCTTAGGCGTCAGGCGTGGAGGAGCATGCTGCTCCCCTTGAGAAGCCCGCTCTCCTTCAGGTGCTCTGGCAGCTACCCTGCTGCTCCAGCCGGAGGCTGGAACTGGCCTTCAGTCCCCTAGTGCCTTTCCCTATTTCCCACCAAACACCGCATGCTGTCGACCCTAACCCCCAGCACCCCTGAGATCAGCTACTGCTCATCCTTCCTCCACACCCAGATCCCGGCGCCTGGGACCTCTGGCCCGTACGCACCCCGGCACCAGCAGCCCAGCCGGTCTCCCTCCAGCCCCACAGCTACACGGCAGCCCGGGCGCTTTTAGAGTCAGACCTCCGATCTTTAACCCTGCTTCAGACACACTCCAAGGCCCCTAGGCTCGGCCCCGCTGCCCGGCCCCGGCCCCGGCCCCGTCCATGCCGGCCGTCTTCAGGCCCCTGCCGGGCACTCGCCTTCCCGCTCCCGCCCAGCCTGCAACCCCTGCGGCCCGGCCTCTCCTCTCTTGCCTGGACCCTCCTCCCTCTGCCTCTGCATGACTCCGTTCACTCCGGGTCCCCGGTCACAAGCTCCCTCCTCAGAGGTGCGGCCCCAGCCCCCAAGTCGAGCAGCCACCGCGTCACACGCGCACGCGGCTGTGCTTCCCAGGCACCTGACGCATCCCGAGGTTTCCTCCTTCTGTGTGGCGTGTTTGGCGTCGGTCTATCCCCAGCCTCCCGTCCACGAGAACTGAGCTGGGCCCTCCTCACCGTGACGCCTCTGGCCCGGGGTCCGCGAGCAGAGACGCCGCAGACACCTGCCCACAGCCGACGGGGGCCAGCAGGTCGCCCAAGGGCTCGGGGCCCCGCACGTGCACCTTGAGTGCCGCGTGCGGAGCAGGGAGAGCAGCGAGGCAGAGGCCCTACCTCGTTGCCAGCGCCCGGCAGGAAAGTCTTCACTCTGATGGTCTTCCCGGGGGCGGGGAAGGGCGACTCCATGAGGCTCCTCATGAAGGGGTAGACCAGCGCCGCCGAGACGCCCCGCCGGCGCTCCACCTCGTCCAGGACCTGCGCCCGCCGCCAGCACCCGGGGAGGAAGGCGGTCAGGGCAGAGAAGAGGGCGGCCCAGCACCAGGCCAGCCCCGGGGCCAAAGCTGGGGCTCGGGGGACGGTCTTGCCAGGAGCGTCTCACCCTGCTCCTGCCAGGGCCTGGCCACGGGGGGCGGCTCTACTCCCCGTCCGGGCCCGGCCCTGGCCCCTGAGAGCTGAGCAGCTGGACCAAGGACATGCCTTGAGAGGGGCTTCCTGGGCCCTTGGCCTCCCCAGGGGCCTCTGTCCCCAAGGACTGTGGCTCCGCCCACGGCCTGGGGGGCTGTGACATCGGCGGGCAGGCAATGCTGGGGCGGGAGCTGGCAGACGGGCGGGAGTCAGAGGGTTCACCTGCCCTCTCACACCGCCCCCCCGCCCCGCCCCACAGGCACGGTTTCCCCATCTGGCTGCCCACGGACCGTCCTGGCGGCCGGCAGCGGGGAGGGGCGGGCGGAAGGGGGCTGAGCCCTCTTACCTTGGAAAACAGGCCGAAGCAGCCGAGGCGGCTGATGACACAGTAAACCTCTGGCAGCCGGGGCCCCTTCCCACTTGGCTGGGCCAGCACGAGGACGAGGACGAGACACAGACACAGACACAGAGAAGGCGGGATCACTTCATGTGGCTTCTTTTCCTTGGGAACCAAGGACCAAGCGCCTCTCTGCTACTGAGAGGAGACGCCGGGCCTCTTCCAAACCTCTGCTCAACCAGGCCCCCAGGGGAGGCTGCCGCTCCCCGGGGCAGGGCTCTGGCCTCTGCTGGGCCCTCAGCCCGAGGTGCCAGGCTCCCCCCTTCCTCCAGGAGGATGCTGATGGGGCTGGCAGCGGATGCGGCAGTTTGGTAGAGGCTGTGGGTGATCTGTGGATTTACGGCCCTGAGTCCCTGGGGCCCCCGAGGAAGCGACAGGAAGGTGGCGTACACCCTTAGGAGCAGGCCAGGCCGTCGTCAGTGCCCCGCCAACAGACACCCTACAGAACGTGCCCCCTCTCGGCTGTTCTCCCCCTGACCCACCCGCATTCCAAGAAGGCAAACTGCTAGCTGTTGGCTGTTGACCGTCTCGCGTCCTGGGCTTGGTGCTTTCCCAGAGCTGGTCAGACGGGCGTTATCATCCTCACTTTATTCACGAGGAAACTAAGTTCACAACGATTAAGCCGCTGCCCAAGGTCACGTATTTAGAAGTCATGGCACAAGGCCTCTGGCCGTATCACCTCTAAAGCACTTTCTGACGGAAAGGAAGGGACAGGAGCCCGGGACAGGCAGGTCTAGAGCAGAGGGGACAGAGTGAAGGGGGCGCTGAAGAGGCGGCGGCTGGGGGAGAGGTGCACCAGAGCTCCCCAGGCCTGGAGCCCCCAGAGGCAGGCTGGAGGGCATCCTCGGGAGCGTCTGCTTCTCCAGCCAGGGGCTGGCAGGGCTCCGTGGCTGCCTCTGGCTCAGAGGCCTGGCGGGCCTGGCAGGGCCCAGCCGGCGGGAGCAGAGTGGCAGGTGCGGCCCCGCGTGCAGACCGCTAAGCAAATGCAGATGGGCTACTCCAGCCTCCAAACCTGCTGGCCACACGTCACAGATCTAAAGAGGAGGCAGAATCTGGTTTTGTCCATATTAGGCCTGAAACTCACTCCTCTCTCTTTCCCTCCCCCCGCCTCCCCTAAAGCCCCAAGTGATTAAATCAAGTATGTGGGATTTGGGTTAGAATCGCTGCGTCCAATCTGCAGGAATGCCGAGCTGGTGCCAGCCCCTGGCAGGGTCCCAGCCCAGGCCCTCTCCCAGCACGCCAGGACAAACGTGCTCCTCCCCAGGGAGCCAGGCCCACTGCAAAGCAGCAGCTCTGCTCCAGCTCTGCTCCTGCAACGGCGCCTTGGCGCGCTCCCTGCGGGCCCAGGTGAGCCAGTCGCGCCCCGCACCTCTGCCGCTCAGCATCCCCCCGAGCCCGCCCTCGCTGACCATCCCGCATCCAAACAGCCCTCCTCCCAGACGACACTTTTGGGTGATCCGCGAGTGCCAGAGGTGTTAGCGGCCTTGGAGTGGGTGCTGGCTCTGCCCCGCAAGTCACCCCACCTCTGAGCCTGTTCCTTAATCTGCAGAACAGGCACAGTAACACCTCACGGGCTGTTACGAGGGATGAAGAGAATGACCTATGAAAGCATTTAGCCTGAAGCACGAAGAGGCCCAACACAACTGTTCATGCCCTTTGCCGTCGCCCTCTATCGAAAGCCCACCCTCCTTCACCGGACTGTCCGGTTCCCTTCAAGCTGACTCAGCGCCCGTGCCCTCGGCAGCTGCCTGCGCTCAGCAGGTGTAGGGCACGTGTTTCTGAAGGCACCAACCAACGCGTGGCCGGGAATCCGTCACCTGGAGTCCCCGCTACACGTCACCCTGCCTAGGATCCCCTCACCTGCCTCTTCTCCCCCAGACACCTGGGAACCTGACGCCCGGCCAGCAACCCTGCCCACGACTCCTCCGGGGAGCCCCGGCCGGCCATGGGTGACAGGCCTTTCTTTCTGTCGTCCCTTTCCCAGCCCCACAGCAGGGAGGAGGTGGCGCTTCTCTCCCTCCGACATGGCTTCTGTTTTCAAACCCCACTTCTGCGTGAGTTGAGAGCATCTCTGCCGGAACCCCCCACAAGGCAACTGCTCTGCCCCTGCTCGGCCCAGCCCCACCAGAGCACAAAGACGGGGCCGCGCATCAGGCTGGCAGGTGCGGGTGAGGAAGGCCGTGCCCCGGCCCAGGCTGCTGCACACGTGCCCGGGGTCAGCGCCCAGGGCCCCTGAGCCCCAGGAAATGCGTGGAAAGATAAAAAACAGAGAAGCTAAACACCCAGGTGACCTGCCCTCCTCCTACTGCAGAGCTTTTAGATCCCGGGGCCAACCCGAGGGGGCCACGTGAAGTCCTGCCACCCCAGGCACACCATGTGTGCGTGTGTGCGCAGGCGGGTGTGTGGGCGTGTGTGGGCGTGTCTGTACACGTGTGTGTGCGTGCACGGGCCAGTCCCAGGAAACACACAAAAGAGATCCTAGGAGGTCCTACAAGCCCAGGTTAAGCCCACCCACTGCGCGGCCCAGTGCCCGGGACCCGGGACCCACTCACCAGTAAACGCCTGCAGTAGCCAAAGCGTCTGCTGCCGTCCTCCCCCGTCAGCATGAAAGAAAAAGTCTCACTGGAACAGGGAGAAGTGGCATCAGCCAAGGCTCGGGGGAGCCGGGAAACAGCCCCCAAGCAGCGGGACCGTGTCCCCGGGAGGGACCGGGCTGAGCCCCGCAGCTCTCCACTGCTCTGGGGCAGGGGTACCTGCTGTACTCAGACACGGGGAGCCAGTCCTTGGCGTCGGGGAAGCAGAACTGGGGTATGGCCTTGAGCCGCTCCTCAGCCTCCCGCATCTGCTTGGTGGGTCGGTCCAGCTGCAAGGAAGAGGGACACGGGGAGAACTAAGAGGACACGGAACCTGGGCAGGAGCGGGGGGGACCTGCACCAGCCCCGGCTACCAGCGCTCATAGCAGCGTCTGGCTGTGGGTTGTGTCCTCGTTCCCTACATGCCACAGAAAGTTCAAACCAGCACCTTCCATGTGGCGCCTGGCAGGATGCCACACGCAGAGCCACCAGCAGAAAGAGAGGCGGCTGAGGCCCCTGGCCTTGTACACCGTGGTCGGCAGAGCCGATAAGCCACAACGACGCAATCTGAGGTGGGGGGGGGAGCCAAGGACACAGACACAGCGACATGACAGAGCTAACGGCGGCGGGGGGTGGGGGGTGGGGGACTACTTTAGAGTTTCTGGAAAGATCTCCTGCAAAAGGTACCATCCGAGCAGAGAAGGAGGAATGAGAAAGCGCCAGCAGCCAAGTGCAGGCTGAAGAAGATTCCTGGCAGAGGCGACGGCAGAGAGAAAGGGCGGGCGCTGCCCGGGGTGACGGCAAGGTCCTCGACGGGACCACGGAGCCGTCAGTGCCCTCGTGTCGCTGAAGTGCACACGTTGGCCAGGGGACCATAGAGCAGGAGAGCTGGGTGTCAATTCAGCGGTTATGGGGTCCAGGGTTGGGGGGGGGGGCTGCTGGTGGCCCCACCCGGGACCCTCCACGTCCTCGGCAACAACCTGGGTCTTACTCTAGGCGCACCGGGGGCGCTTCCCGCCGGCCCCCTCCGGAGAATGGCCGGCCCAAACCCGCGACCTCCGGCCGGGCCGCGTGCAGGGCCCCGCAGCGGGACGCCGGCGGGCGCTCACCTTGGGGAACTGGTAGGAGACCTCGGGGAGGTAGGTGTTCCGGGACGGCCTCTTCCTGAGGGACACCACCACGAAGTACTCAAACAGCTCCCGCTCCTGCCACTCGAGCAGCTCCAGCTCCAGCGTCCGGTAGCTGGGCGCGCGCTTCAGCACCGACTGGATGTGGACCAGGCGCTGCGTGTGGGCTGGGGGCGGGGCGCGCGTCAGGCCGGCAGGCTGGCCCGCCAGGTCCCCTCGCCGGCCCCCAGCCCCGACGCACGGCTCCTGCCTGGGTGGCGCGGAGGGCCTGAGCCCGGTCGGACGCCGCCCAGCCAGGTCCGCTACTGGCCTGGGCCTCCTGGAGCCTCTGGGGCCAGAGCACGGTGCGCCAGGCAACCCCAGGGGCGCATCGGGGCGCCCGGCCAGCTGCCCCCACGGCACCGGAAGACCTGAAAACCCACGGGCCCGTCATCCTCCCTATCGCAGCCCGTGGCCCCGGCCCCTCCTTCCGGCCCCCAGGTCTGGGGACCAGGCGGGGAGAAGGTCCCCCAGGAGGGAGGCAGGCTTCCCAGCAGAGGGAGCACAGAGATTTGTCCAAGGGCCCCGGAGTGGGAAGGTCCCAGGACCTCTCCGGGGAGGTGGCGCTTCTCTGTGGAGAGGAACCAGTTTCCTCAGACTTTGGCACACTTCTTACAACCCAGAGAGCCACTTGCAACCTTCTGATCCCGTCTCTGACCTCTAGATTCACAGCGCCACCAGGCACACCCCGCACCCAACTGTCTGGGAGCACGGCTGGGAAGCACGGGCAGGGCCCCGGCTTCAATGTGGGGACAGGGACAGGGTGGAGGGGAAGGGTGCAGGGCTGGGCCCACGACGGCGGGACCCCTGGCTCTGCGGGCTGCGCCGGGACACTGGAGGTGCAAAGGCAGCCGAGGGAAGGCGGGCTGGGAAAGGGCTCACGCTCTGGGGAGGCGGGCTCACCTTTGAACCTGTCGTCCGAGTCGCTCTCGCTCTCGCTATTCTCATCTGGAACAGGAACAGCAGAGGTGCACAGGCCTGCTGAGCTGCTGCCCCATCGCGCTCGCTCCCCGTGCCCCTCCCAACGCCTCTTCAGATGGCTGCACCTCGTCTGGGCTCCGGGGGCCCCTGGCCAGGCGCCAGGGCATCCGGGGCCAGGGTCCCTCAGAGCTCAGACTGAAGGGCTGGTCTCTATACAGACCCTACGCGGCCAGTCCTGATCTGGGGGAAGCTGAGAGTCCAGCCCGGAGGCTGAGCCAGCAGGGAGGCTGGGCCTGGAACACAAGGTCTGGCCTCCTGGCGGCCAAGTCTCGAAGCGGGAAGCAGACCTCAGGGCTCAGCAAGTCTGGCCTTTCCTTTGCCAAAAGCAGATTCCCACAGCCCCCCCCCCCCCGATGCGGGGCCTCCCAGCCCAAAGTCGGAACTAACACGTCCCAGGGCCTTCTCCCCCTGCCACCCCACCCGCAACGTGGCCACTTTCTGGGCCGCGGAAGAACGGCCTGCGGCTGGTCCCGGCCTCCCGCTCCAGGCCCCAGCCAGCCAGGCCCACCTCGAAGCGAGGCCGTCTCAATGCTGGACATAGACAGCTTTTTCAACCTCTTCTTCCCCCTCTTGGCGCTGTAGATGGAGTTAATTCTCTGGACGAGCTGGTGAGAAGAGCAGGGGGGTGAGGCCACTCCCACAGCTGCCCCTGCTTCTGAGAAGGCGGCTTTCCGAGCCTTCTGCTCCCTACACTCTGAACGCCCACACCCCACCCTGGGCCCAGAGCTGGCCTCCCTGCTGCACTGACCCCAAGGGCGCACTGCTGGCCCTCCGTCTACTTGCCCCCTTCGTGGTCTCCTGCCCCAAGACACGGCCATTCCACACAGCTCTCCAGAGGAAGGAACTGATCAAAGCAGACAGGATGGGAGCTCCTGGGTCTCAGGAGTCCGTGAACCCACTGAGACAAAGAGAGGCCATAGCAGGAACAGGGACGGACGAGCCTTTCCCTCGGGGCTACAACCTGGGGCCCAGCAGGAAGGAGCTAAATTCCCAGTACACCCGAGCATTGTGTGCAAGCTAAAAATACCCTTTGGCTAACGCCTCTGTGCCAGTCACGCTGCAAGTTCTCCGCTGGGCGGGGGCGGGGGCTCAGAAAGGAAGACCCTGCTTGAGTCGTGGGTCCCTTCATAGCCTGGAGACGGTCTGTGCGCACCGGGATTTCAAATCGCACAGCCCATGCCCAGGTACAGGGTGCCTCCCGAGTACAGTTTCCACCCACCCAAGGGCTCCGCGCACGTCCTGGGGCCAGGCTTTCCCTAACATCTCACTGAGAGCCACCTGCCGGCCTGGCCCTGCCCAGCCCCAGATGCCCTGTCCGGGAAGCCCACCTTGGGGATGCGGCGGGCGCGGCGGCTGGAGAGCAGCTCGCTCGTGGTGCTGAGGCTGTCCTCGTTGAGGCTGGACGGCGAGGATGGCAGGCTCAGCTGAGCCAGCAGCAGCATGTCGTCGTGGCTGTGCCTCTTGGGCAGTCGTGGCAGCCGGTGGCTTTTCCTTTCTGACCAGTTCCCACTGCGCAGGGACTGGCTGCCAGGTTTCAGGGAGAGCTGCGTGGGGGAGGGGACCGGGGACTCAGCATGAGGCCTGGGCCGCACCTGTCTGCCGGCCCGGACACAGACGTCACAGGCCAGCCCCCTGACTGCCCCCAGTCCCTCCCAGGCATCTCCATCGACCAGCGAGTCCTCCTTGAAGACCCGTGGCTCCTCGGCAGGTCGGGCCTGGATTAGACACTTGCTGCCATGAAGGAAGCTCAACCGGTTCTGCCGGAGAAGAGACAGCAGAGCAACTGAGCTGTCATCTGAGTGGAAAAGAAGGCCCAGCGAGACGTCTGGGGGTTCCTTCTGAGCTCTGGAACAAGGCCTATAGACCCTGCTCATTTCAAGTGTGGCCGATGGAAACTGTCTTCCCAAAAGGCTTCTCTGCTGAGGCCAGAGTCCGTGTGCTGGCCCAGCCCCGCTCACTGCTTCTGGGGGACATGGGGCTCCAGGCCCTGACGCCAAAGCGGCCTCAGAGCCAGCAGCCCCCTCTGCTCTGCAGTCCTGGGCTGCTCCCGCCCCCACCCCTGATCCATTTTCTGCTCCCTCTGCCTACACTGATGGCACAGGACTCTCAGCGGACTCTGCTCCTGCTAGAAAGGCAGCACCCTGCAGACCGGTGTGCCTTCCACCTGCCGTCCTGACCTGGCCTTGCTCTCCTCACCTGCCAGGGTGCCTCCTTCCTCTCCAGCCCCATTTCTGCCTCCCACCCAATCAGTCTGCAAGAACAAATTCCATGGACACGTGTTCAAACACAACACATCGGAAAGGTAAATCTATTATAAAAACAATCAGGAGTTCCTATCGTGGCTCAGCGGTAACGAACCCGGCTAGGATCCATGAGGATGCAGGTTCGGTCCCTGGCCTTGCTCAGTGGATTAAGGATCCGGCACTGCCCTGAACTGTGGTGTAGGTCGCAGATGCAGCTCAGATTTGGCGTTGCTGTGGCTGTGATGTAGGCCGGCAGCTGTGGCTCTGATTCAGTCCCTAGCCTGGGAACCTCCATGTGCCACAGGTGTGGCCCTATAAAGACAAAAAAAAAAAATCACATCATTTCAAAGCCAAAAGAATTAATTTTTATATTCTCTAGCCAGTGCTATAAAATGTCCAGGAGAACCGGGGTTGCCTGAACAGTCCCAAAAGGCTGTCCATTCTGCTGCCTCCCGTCCGACCACGGACGAGACCAGAACGAGCTCACGTGGAAGAGCCTCCTTCGACTCAGCACCTTGCTCTCACTCTGCCTCTGTCACTTCTCTCCTCGGAGAGTCACCTCCTCAGCCATTTATCCAATGGGAGTGGCTCCAAATCCCGTCCTGACACCTGTCTAGTTCTCCAAATCTCAGTCTTGGGCTAATGCCTGGCCCCCAAGTGCCAGCGCTGGGATGGGTTCTGCCACAGCTACGCCAGGCCTGTGTTCCGCCCCCACGACTGCACAAGACACTACCCCCCGGTGCTGCGGCGCAGAGCCAAGCAGTGACGGGCAGGAGAGGGCAGGCCGGCCCTCGGGGCGCGCCTCCACTGTCCACAGGGACGCACAAGGCGGAGGTCTCCGTGGACAGCGCTCCCTCCTGACGTCACCGCCGTTGCCGGGCACCAGTGGGCGGGGCCTGGGTGAGACCCCGCCCCGCCCCCCCCCCCCCTCCCGTGGAGCCCACGGGGCCGCAGGCAGGGCTGCGGTTACCTGAGCGGCCGGGTTGTTGTACTTGCGGTCCTGCGGGCTCCACATCCTGTGCAAAGAGTCCAGGGAGGTCTCCGACAGCGGCTGGGGTTTTCGGCCTGCCCTTCGGCTCTTCAAGTCCACATCCTCATACGGATTCTCCTTGGGCAGATCCCCTGCAGAGGCGGAAGAAGTGAGGGAAGGGAAGGAGGAGACACACACACACAAACAAGCTGCATTCCTGGGAGCCAGAGAGCGCGGCTTCTGCCTGGCCCTTCAGCTCATGAGTCACGCAGCTGCCCGTCTGCTGTGAGGAGGCTACAAACAGATCCTGGCTCCGCGTCCAGAGGCTGAACCCCCCACCCCCGGTCCAGCTCCGCCATGTCTGGCCTCTACCTTATAAATTCAAGGATTGCACAAGACTGGCTCAGCCACCCGTGCCTGTGCCCAGCAGGGGACAAAGCCAACACCAGGCATCTTTCCCCTGGCTCCAGCCCCTCTGCTGCAAAGGGCCCAGAGCCACACACAGTTCAGTGGAAGACAGGCCTTCAGAGACCACGCGGCTGTCCCTGCACCCACGGCTCCCCAAGGAGCACTTCTGGGGGTGGGCGTGGAGGGACTCTGGGGACTCCAGGGGGCTGGGCTTTGCCAGGCCTCCAGCTCGCCTGCGCTCGGCTCCCCAGCTCCCTCAGGACGGGCCTCCTGTCTGGTCCGCTGAGATGACGCTGCACCAGAGCAGTGACGGGTGAGTCGTGCGTGCCCAGTGTTATGTGTTCAGTGAACTGCTCTGTCCCCCCGCGCCCCCCACGGACCTCAGCAAAGACAGGATGGTCATCGGTCCCCTTTCGGGATAAAGTCTCCTACTGTGACACAGAGGAGACGAGAGGCCTGAAAGACGTCTGGGCTCAGGGGGTGGGGTGGGGAGGGTCCTTGCTTCTCTGGGCACTCACTTCTGAAATCCCAGCAGCAGGCATGGCACTGGCACTACCAGGAAGTCACAGAAGGTCCCAAGCACAGTCCCTGCCCTTGAGGACCGAGCCCCTCCCCCCAGCGCGTGCCCGGGCTTCTCTGAAACACAACAGTGGCCTGGGGGAGGCTGGGCCTGGCCAGTCATGCAGCAGAATCACTGGAGTGACACGCTGACAAGACCAGGAGCGAGCGCTGCCCCTACCCTGCGTGTCCCACCCCCTCCCCGCCAGCACTGCTACTGAGGACAGAGGTGCCAGCAGCGCACTCCCGCCTCTCCGGGCAGCAGGCCTCAGCCTGGGCCACCCCCAGCCCCCAGCGGCCTGCCCGGCCGTGGCTCCCACCCAGAGGTTCAGACGCCGCTTCTCAGGGAGCCACAGGACTGGACAAAAGGCCCCTGGCACCCAAGCTTTCCCAGGACGGGACGCGGGGGAAAACCATCCTTCTGCGCTTTCCGATTTCTCAACCTACAAACCGAGCTCCTCCCCGCCGCCAACTGTGGTATCTACTTATTACTACCGTGAAAAACCACAATGAGTTTAGGAAATGCCTTTATGGGGGCAGGGGCTGCGAAGGGCCTGCTGGGTCACAGCTAATGACGCTGCTTGGGAGCCACGCCATCTCTGTGAACTATGAGTCAAAGGTGGGTCAGGAAAGGATGTGGGGCTGGATTAGGGGCCCCCACACGGAGCAGAGTCCTCGGCCACTCCCCGACACCTTCCTGTGACTGTCAAGCTACGAAAATGAAAAGGACTGTCTCGTCCCAGAGCCCCGACGGGCTGGGCCGGCCCAGTGACTCTGCCTCGAGAAGCCGAGAGTGAGCCCTGCGTGTTTTCTCCAGCGGCCCCACCGTGGGCACCGGGAGATCGGAAGAGACCCTGCATTTCTTGGTTCCTCTCCGGCACACACCCTGCAGCTCTGAGGTCGGGGGCCCAAGGCCTAGAATCGCCGGGCCAGTCTTCCTGATGCTGCGAAAGGGCTCAGAGCTGAGGGCGGCAGGAGGAATGCTTACACCAGGCTCACCAAATCCCAACTCCACGGGGCCGGACTCCCCGGCCTGTGGGAAAGCCTCGTCTCAGCTCCTCAGATGAGTCTCTCCCGTCTGCTGCCGTTCGGGGCTGGTGGACTGTGCCAGGCACTTGGGGGGGGGGGGTTTAGCAGCAACCGTGGCCTAGTCCACAACATCTGTGACAGCAGCATCCTCAAGGGCTCACAACGAAAACACCCCCCGGCAATGTCCAATGTCCCCGAGCAGACGGATGAATGAATAAACGAGTGAGGGGAGGAAGCGAGGAGGTGGACGCACTGGCCCCCGGCCCGCCTGCCCCACTAGAACCACCGCTGTATCTGCACTTATTTATGTAGCTTTTTCTAGGGCCGCACCTGCGGCATATGGAGGTTCCCAGGCTAGGGGTCCAATAGGAGCTGCAGCCGCCGGCCTACACCACAGCCACAGCAATGTGGGATCCAAGCCACATCTGCGACCTACACCACAGCTCCCGACGATGCTGGATCCTTGAGCCGCTGAGCAGAGCTAGGGATGGAGCCCACGTCCTCATGGATGCTGGTTGGGTTCGTTTCTGATGCGCCACGACGCGACCTCCCAGAACCGCTGCTTAATGACGTCTCTTCTGACGGCCGTGACGTGAGTCTCAAGGCAAAGGCCCTTGTCCTCCCTCCTTCTCTCCCTTCTTCCCTTCCCAGAACCAAAGCTTTGCACAGATGCAGGCGACTGAGCCCCAGGGAGCGGTGGCGGGCACACATCAGCGAAAACCTGGAGCTGAAAACAGGCGGCAACACCAGGTCCTCAAGCCTGGTGTTACCTCTAGAAACTAAATTTCCAGAAAGCCTTCAATGCCTGCCCCTCCTGCCTGCCCAGCCCCAGCCCCTTCTCCAGCTACCTTCCTCATCCTCGCCGACACCACCAGGCCACTAACCACTCCTCCAGGAAAGGATGCTGGCGCTGGCCCAAGCCTGCCTCCCAGCCGCAGCTTGGGCCCTGCCCGGCTCCAGTTCACCTCGCGCCTGCAACTTTCTGGACCGCTCCTGCCCACCCCGACATTCGAGGTCATCTTTGCAGGCAGTAAGGTGCCCGGGGGTGGGCTGTCCCCAAGCAGTCCTCGCGTCCCAGAACCACCAAACAGAACCTGCTGAGAGCAAACCAATCCCCAAGCAGCGTCTCCGAGGTGGGAGAGGAGGAGGGCTGGAGAATCAAGCTCAGAACCTGCTCTGGAGAAGCAAGACCATGGCGAGGCTGAAGCAGCTGCAGCTGAGCGGAGAACCCTGGGCAAGCTCTAAGCGCGGGGGCGGGGGGTGTGGAGGGGAGGCGAGAGGCCTGGCAGACCTCGGGACTCTCACCTGCACCCCTGCCCAGGCAGCTTCCTCGAGGGCACTCCATGCTGCCCTTAGCGGGCCAAAGAGGTGGGCTCTCCTCCCTGGAGCCCTCGCTCCAAGTAGCCCCATCTCACCTAGCCCAGCTTGGGAAGCCCCAGGTCCCAAACTTCCCAGCTTGGCCGCCGAGACAAGGACTGAGGGTGTCGCCAAGAACTGCTGCTCTGCACTCTTTAGAGGGGCTGGTCAGCGCCCACCCTCACACATGGGTCCTCTTGAAGGAGGAGCCCAGCCCGGCCTAGCCTGCACCCACCCCCGACCCACATCTCCTCCGGTCACTTCCACAGGCGCCAAGTGCCCCACCCCAGCACACGCACAGCTGTAAGGAGCAGTCAGGGAAGCAGTGTGTGTGCACTGGCTCCCAGAATTCCTCCAAAGGGAATCTTCAGACCACAGCCCGGGCTCGGGGACCTCAGCCGGGGCTCGGGACCACAGCCTGGACGTGGGGGCCACAGCCAGGGCTCGGGGACTTCAGCCGGGGCTCGGGACCACAGCCTGGACGTGGGGGCCACAGCCGGGGCTCGGGCGCCAGGGTGGCAGCTCCCCTCCCCAGCCAGCTTTCCCCCTCCCTCACCCAGTGGAGGGTGAGCCAGATTAAGGGCTCAGCCTCCCGACAAGGTGGAGCACAACAGACGGGGAGCTCCGAGGGGCCAGCCGTTAGCCACCCTCCAAGCTGGACACCGCTTTCCAGCTGCCCAGGCCCCCTTCCCAGGACCGCACCTCTGGGCGGCGACCTCTATGCTGTTAGAGGCCTCTGTGCCCTACTGTCCCCCAGCACGCGGACAAACGAGAGAAGAGGCTGAAAGAAAGGAGGCTCAAAAAGCTTTGCCGTACGGCTGCCTGGCTCTGTCCCCAGCCCCCACCCAGCTCAAGCTCCTGGAAACTCTCCCCCAGCCCGGCCAGCTGCCAGGAGCGGGAACCTCGCAGGAACGCAGCCCAGGCCACGTTCTAACAAGCGGCTTCCTTGGGTGCATTTTTAAGTGTCAGGCTCAGAATGCAAACGTTTCTCAGGCTCTGCAGGACAGCAGCATCTTCTAGAGGCAGATATCAAACTGGATAGGCCCATGTTAACAGCCCCGAGAAGCACCATGAGAGGAACCCTATCTCTGAACCACCCGACTGCAAACCAGCAGGATAAAGCTCAGCCTGTTTGGGGTGCCCCATCCCAGCCCCCACGGTGTCACGCCCGGCATGGGCGGGGGGCTCGCAGGCCCCACCCCAGGCCCTCTGTCAAGTCCGGGGCTCATGGAGAAGACACGTTAGTCTCGAGGCCGACTGGCCCTCAGCCTCTGACTTACCAGGAACGCCAGTCCATTCGGCTGGTGCCCAGCAAAGACCGAGGGTGATGCTCTCTGCCCGGCCCTCCACCTCCCGGCCACAGCCGCAGACATGGCCACAGTGACACTCTGTCCGTCCCCAGGGAAGTGAGGAGCGTGACAGCGGGTAATCCCACCGGACCCAGAAACGACCTTGACCTAGCGGAGCACGGAGGCGGCTCCTGGGGGGCCCACTGGTCAGGCCGAGCGGGCGGGCTGGGGACCGGCCCCCGCACTCCGTGCTAAATCTCTCTGCCACCTGCCGGACTGACCAGCGCCCTGGCCACCCTGGAGCCTCCAGGGGGTCCCGATTCTGGGGCCTGTCCCCAGGGAAGCAGACAGGGACAGAGCAAACGAGTCTGAGAGAAAGCCTTTCTCCCCGTCCTCCCCTTAGACAGGTCAGGGCCAGGGACCAGACGGGGCTGCTGGGAGGACAGAGGAGGACGAGCGCCAGGGCCCTGAACTGACCAGAGACTGACCTCCCCCAGCTCAGCCCCCAGGACAAAGCACCACACAGTGCCCCCCTCCAGCACTCCAAGGCGCAGAGAGCAGGGGAGCGGCCGAGCCCCAGGCCCTGATTCCAGCCTCGCCTCCCAGCCCCCGCCCCAGCCTCCAGCTCGTCCATCTCGGGCCCTCTGCTCTCTCCCCCGCAGGCCACCTCCTCACGTAGCAGAACGTCCACTCTGTGACTGAGGGGGCTCCTCTCCCTCTCCAACCCGACCTGAGAAAGCCTGGAGAGCGGCTCTGTCAGCGCGACGGGGGCCTGGGGTCGGGCCCTGACGCCACAGCGCTGACGCCCACTCTGGGGGACCGCGTGCACTGCTTCTCCCGGGGACAGCCCTGCTCCGAAATCCTCCTGTGGTTCTGAGGACCCGACGGGAACCCACTGTGGATGGTGCTGCCAGCCCCCCAGAAAGGCCGGACCCCGAGAGGCCGGAGCCCAGAGAGGCTGGCCCGGCCAGCGGTCAGGGGGAAACTAGGAAACCGATGGCTCGAACCCTGTAAGGACAGACGGCCTCTCTGGCGGGATCCAGGCTTAGGGGAGGCTCTCGCTAGGCCCCTCCTCTCTTGAAGACATTCACGCTCTAGTTTCTCCAGTGCCAGGACCTCAGACAGCAAGACGGGGACAGGGGAAGCTGCGAGAGGCCAGGGGCACAGGCACCCTTCTGTCTCCTGAGGCGCCTCGCCTGACACACACCCTTCGCTTCAACAAAACCGACGCCCCCACTGAAGAGAATGAGGCCAGAATTAAAATAAAAGCCAAAAGTAAACCCAACCCGGCCTAGACTATCAGTTTTTCGTGGGCCCTCAAACCAAGTGCCAACATGGCATCCGCCTGGTAGTTGGAAGGCACGTCTCTGTGTGCGTCCTTTGCTTCCGACCTTCTGAGCAAGAGAGGTCAGCGTTTCCGCTTCCAGACGATCCTTCAAAGATGTTACAGGGCAAACAGCCTCGGGAGAGAGAAACAGCGTCTCCACAGGGCAGAGGCAGATGTGTTTCTAACCAGAATGCTAAGGATCTGGTTTCTCTTGGGGTGAAGCTTCATCAGGTTTGCCCGCAGCCCCTTGGAGGGCCTGGGGTCCCTCAGGTGAGACGCAGACCCACTGTGTGTGCAGCCTCTCCCTGGACCCTCCACGACACCCCAGGGGACCTGGGCACGAGGGGAGCCCGAATGGCCAGCGCGCTCACGTGCCCATTGTGCCACGCGCAATAAAGCCCTCTGTCTGGGATCCGAGCGCCTGGGTCTCCCGCCGCCCCTGCGAGCTGCGGCAGGTGGGACGTGTTCGCCTGCCAGCAGGGCGACATCTCCGACAGTTCAGTGTTTTCTTTTTAGTTCCCAGGCCAGGGACTGAACCCGCACCACAGCAGCACCCAGAGCCGCTGCAGTGACAACACGGGATCCTTAACCCCTGCACCACGAGAGCAGCCACCTCCCCAGTCCCCGACCCCACCACGTCCTGGGAGGAGTAAGAGCACCCGCCCTCAGGCCGGGCACTTTGGCGTACGCCGTCCCTCCATTAACCCTGACCATGGCCCCGTCAAGCGCTACCACTGCTGTTACGGCGGTTGGTACTGCTGAACGCCCTGTCACCGCTTCCTGAGACAGGAAGGCTCCAAACACTTAAGTGACCTGCCTAGGGTCCCGCAGCTGAGAAAAGCACCTGCGGGCCTCCGAAGCCTTTGAAAAATAAAAGAAAGGCCAGTTTCCCTTCGGTGGTCCCGGAAGTGCCTGGGTTCCAGTTCATTCAAGGCCAGGCTTTAATCTCTTAGCGGCCGAGCTGCTTCCTCTGATGCCCGTTTTCCTGAGAAGTCCAAGCAGCTGGGCTGTGTCTGCCCAGGCCAACGAAGTGGAAGCTGGTCGTGCCCCCGTTCCTCTGGCCCACAGCCAGGCTGGCTTACCCACAATGTCTTCATAGGCGTTTTCTTCTAAAGTGCTTTTGGATCCAAACTTGGGTTGGCTCTCGGTACCATTCTCAGTGGGAGAAGAAGGGTACAGGGACTGGAGGCTGGACGCATCCTCAAACTCAAAGGATTTTCTGCGGACAACAAGAGTACCCGTCATTCCGGCTGAAGCAGAGCCCTGCTGCCTGTCGGGAAACGGCTGGGCAGCAGCAAAGACCAGAGGCCCTGCTCACGGACCCAGCGAGGCATCAAGACGGGGCCAGGCTCGCCACCCCAGTGAAGAGCCAGATGGTCTGAGAGGCCCCAGCCTGGGCGCCTGCCAACCATACCCATGAGAAGCACAGCTGAAAGGGTGTCACGCGTCAGGCTGTGTCGCATGCCCCGCAGGTGTCAGGGCCCCTTGTCCTCACGATGCTGCGACTACGGGTCCTGCACCATGTCACCACCGAGGCTCTCGAGGCTCAGGGAGGTGAAGCGACAGAGGCAGGACTCACCCGGGCTGTCCGCCTCGAGCCCCGCGCCCTGGGGCGAGTCTTCTCTGGGCGCGTCAGGAACCCAGAGCTGCTCTGCTCTCCGTCTCCCCCACACCTGCTCCCAGCCAGGGCTCGGGTGCCAGGCAGGCGGCAAGGGCTCCCCCGGGGCTGTTGGGGTGGGGAAGCTGCTGGTGGTTTGCTGACAGGGGCAGGGCTGAGCCCTCGAAACAAATCACATCACTTCCGAGGTGGAACTCAGAGAGGGCCTTCTGCGGCCAGAAGGCACTTCTAGGACCCAGGCTCCCTTCAGCTAGTCACCGGCTGCTGTCCGTCCCCCAAACACCCTTCCCTCGACCGAGGACCCGGCACACCTCAGCTTCTCAGCACCAGAGCTCACAGTGCCCCCCACTCTCCCACGCACCAGGCAGCTTCTCCCCGTCACCACGGACGGCCTGGCCCACCGCATCGCCCCCCTCTCCGAGCCAGGTCCCGGGAGGGAGAGGAGGAGACGCACGGAGCGAGCCTCCTCCATCCGCTCCCTCGTCTCCGTCCTTTGGCTCGCCTCGTGGCTGGCACTCTGGAGAGCAAGGCCTAAGGCCGCATCTTGTCCTCAGCTCGCCTGGCTGCTCTGCAGCCCTGGACACCACCCAACAGCCCACCCTCCCCGCCCTCCGTGACCCGGCACCCCCCGTCCTGCCCTGCCTCCCAGGCTCCTGCGAGCGCCCCCCTTTCTTCTCGCCTCCTCGAGGCCACGGCCTCAGGCGTCTGTCCTCAGGACGCCCCTGCTCGCTCTGCACTTTCTAGGGGCCTGACGCGGGTGCCGTTTCTCCCACCTTGACGCCCACATCCCCGTCTCCGGCCCAGACTTCTCGGCCCGTTAAACATCCAGGGCCGAGCCCGGCAGCTCCTGAACGCTGGCCCACAGGCCACTGCTGGTCTGAGACACACTGACACCGACGGAGACCCCGGGGTCACGTCCTTGGCAGGTGGTTCTCGGGTCGGCCGACACCCCGATCGGGCTCGGCCAAGTCACCCTGAAAACCCCTTGGGAGGCACCTGTCAAGGACGACAGAGCGGCTCTCATCAGGACCAACGCGGCCAGTTTCTCCCTCGGGTCTGTAAACGCACTTCTCTTTCCTCGGCTGAACTCCAGAAGCATCTGGCTTGGGTTCACACACGAAAGGAGGTAAAATGTGAGAACCGTGCCGGCACCACAGAGAGACTTACTCTCTCGCACTCCTCAGAGGGCACATGCAGGGTAAATAGACGGCCTGTGCTCTGGGAACTGTGTCTCTCTCGCCCCGAGAGCACAGGTTGAAATGTGCCGCTGGTCCTGCCGCAAGCGGCCTGCCCGCATCCGGTGCAGGCGTGTGTCTGTTACACACGCGGCATGTGCGTGACCACGTGGGAACTTGGGGCGACCAACCCTCTCCCTTTCCTCACTGGTCCGGGGCTCCCCGCGCTTCTACCTTTAGCTCAGCAGCTGCCTCGGGGAGGAGGCCTCCCTCCCTGCCCCCCGCCCCGTAGATGTGCTCCCTCTGGGTCTCCGCACCCCGCCCCGCCCCCAGACAGGTGGCAGGGCACAGAGCACAGCGTCTGGGACGGAGCTGTGTGTCGCTCTCCTGTCCCAGACCACCAGCTCCCTGAATAGCAGAGCCAGGCCCTCGCTGCCCCTGTGTCCCCTTGACCAGCACAAGGCTTGGTACACGGCAGCCCTGGACAGGTGCGTCTAGGAACGGATGACTACGGACGAGACAGGCTCTCACAGGCTCGGAGTCAGTGGGCACGTGCTGACGTGCGCCTAGACGTGGGATCGCCTTTAGCCACGGGCTCTTCGGGCTCGCAGGTCTAAACCTTTGTGGTGTGGCTCTCTCTGCACAGGGCAAGAAAGTTTCCACCTTAAACAGGCTGTGCCAGTGATGGAAGCTGGGAGTATGGGCTCAGACCGAGGCGTTCCCAGAGCCGAACCAACCTAAATGCCCACCTGTCTCCGGCTTAGAAGAGCAGGTGGTGGCAGGAGGGAGACAGGCCTCCTGAGGGACCCTGGCGCCCAGCTGCCCCGACTCAGAGGGCAGAACGCCTGCCAACTGGCACCAACTCCAGCGGCTCCAGCTCCCGTTACTGCAATGGTGGAGGCGGCCCCGGGGGTTCAGGGTCGAGGTGCTGAGACTGACCAGGAAACCAAAACCTCAGAGCAGGTCCTTCTTGGACGTGGCCAAGAAGTAGGTGAAATGTTCTCTCTCCCCTTTTTCCATCAGCCTCGGCTTTCAGGATCCAAAGGTCCCTCTTTGCGTGGGCCCAGGGTCCCTACATGGCCAGAGAGCCCTCGGGAAAGAGGACACAGTGTTGAAGCATCCCCCCCACGGTGCTAACGACAGCAGCGGTACTCAGGCGGTGCTCCACTCAGAGAAACCAATGCTTATGCTGGCCTTTCAGGGCGTCGGGAGGCCCAGCCCCTGAGAGTCCTCCAGGACTGCCTAGTCCATCTAAGGAAGGCGGCCCTGCCCTTCCCAAGGAGGAGGCTCCACAGGGCTCGAAGCCGAGGCCAAGCCCAGCCACCCCAGGTTCACAGCCTATGGGAGAAGCGCTTTCACGCCCCTGCTCAGGTTGAAGCCGCTTGCCCTGCAAGCACAGGACAGGCCATCCTTCCCCGCTGGCTCAGGCTGCACCTGACCTCATCGGGCTCCAGAACGCGTAAGGCCCCGCCGCCAGGCTGCCTCTGCACCGGTCACTGCCCACACGGCGCTGTGCCCAGCTGCGCAGCCCCGAGGGCTCCGTTACCTGCTCTGGGCCTTGCGGTGCGCGCGCAGGTCCCTCCTGGGTCTGCGGGTGGCCGGCGGGGCTGGGGTGGAGGGCAAGGGCGGTGGAGCAGCAGGTGTGGGAGAAGGAGGTAGACCATTGCTCGGCTGACTCTTGGGGTTCTTGTCCGCCTCGTATTCGAAGGTGCGCTTGGGCTTGGGAACAGGGTTCACGGCGGGGTCGGGGGAGCTCCTCGACGGGGGCGGCTGGGGGGCCAGGCTGTTCGCAGGGGCCCCGGGCTGCGTGGCGCCCGCAGAGCCGCGGCCTTCCCTCTCCGAGGGCGGGCCCGCCTTCCCCCCGACTCCGGCCCCTCCGCCTGCCCGGCCACCAGCGCTCCCCGCCGGCTCCTCCAAGGTCCCAGGCTTCCTTCTCCCTCGCTCTACGCTGTAGCAGCTGCTGGGGAGCTGGGGGAGCCCCCGGCCGGGCTGCTCCTTCAGGGCCTGTTCAATTTTCTGGATCCGACTCAGCACCGCGGAGCTCTCCTTCCTGCCGCCCTGCCCCCTGGGGCCCGGGCCGGGCTCGCTTCGGCCTGGCCGCCGCTCCAGCCGATGGCACGAGTCCCGGGCAGGAAGCGCCTCTCCCTCCTCCTCGGTCTCAGGGTAGGAACACTCGGAGAAGGTCCTGCTCATCCTCCGGAGGGCCTTGAAGTCGAAGGTCTTCTCCGAGCTGCAGGGGGACGGCTCCACGCTGGCGCAGCCCGCGCCCGGGCAGCCCTCACTGGCCGTGCTGGCGCCCCCGGAGCCCTCCCGCCTCTCTCCGCACGCGCTCGTCCTGGGCGCAGCCTCCCGGCGGCCCTCCCATGCCGAGATCTTCTCCCGGATGCCCAGGCTGCAGGCGCGGGGGCCAGGGCGGTTCAGAAAGGCGCCCCGGGGGCCCGCCGCTGGCCCCGGGGCCGGCGTGCTCTGGGCGAGGGGCAGGCAGGCAGCTAGTCCCGCCACACCCCGGGCTGCCCCTGCGCCGCCCTCCGCCTGGTCATCTCTCTTGCACACGGAAGGGCTTCTGTCCAAATAACCGAAGCTGGTGGCCTTGAGGGGACAGAAGGGTGGTGAAGCGTCTGGGGTGGGGGCCTGAGGATTTGGGGGTGAAGGATCACGGGGCTGCCAGTCCTTGAGGAGCAGCCGGGAGCCGGAGCGGCTCGGGTACCTGCAGGCTGACGTCTCACTGTCACTGAGCGGGTAGATGGGACTCCTCGGTGGGGAGAGAACTGGAGGTGGAGAGACTGACTGAGACCTGGGAGAGGAAAAAGGCAAGAAGAGAGAGGGCAGTGAGCGGCCTGAGGACAGAGCTTTGCTCCTGCAGCGTCCGCATCCTCTCCCACAGGACCCTCCGGCCAAGCACCCTCCAAAGCTGAGCTGGTGGAGAGCCCCAGCTCCCGACCCGCAGCCACCAAACTCAAGGGGCCCCTGAGCCCCGTCTGCACAGAAACCAGCTCGAAGACAGGCCATTGCACCCAGGTCTTCGGCTGCCAATCAGGGGGCAGCAGGAGCGGGGTGTGCCGCTAAGCGCTGACCGACGGCCCCCAGGGCAGAGGGCGCGGACCTGCAGCATCTGCCCACTTCCACAGTGTACACACACACGCCCACCCCGGCTGATCCCAAGCCACCCGCGGGGCCTCACCGGACGTGGAGTTGGGCCCACTTCCACAGTGCACACACACACGCCCACCCCGGCTGATCCCAAGCCACCCGCGGGACCTCACCGGACGTGGGGTTGGGCCCACTTCCACAGTGCACACACACACGCCCACCCCGGCTGATCCCAAGCCACCCGCGGGGCCTCACCGGACGTGGGGTTGGGCCCACTTCCACAGTGCACACACACACGCCCACCCCGGCTGATCCCAAGCCACCCGCGGGACCTCACCGGACGTGGAGTTGGAAAGAGACACTGGCCATCAACTCTCATGAGCTGCTCCGAAGCGTCCCCGGCATGCCACCTTCCAGAGTGGCCCCTCGGCCACTGGAGCCCTTCGCTCTGTCCCCGGGACAAGCCCCATCGCCCCTGAGGCTTCTGCCCCCAGACACAAGGTACTGCACCTCAGCGTGGGTCTTGATCAGAAATCAGATCCCCGAAGGTCTCAAAAGGATCAGGAGGGCCCTTCGAGAAAGAGTCCTTCCCGCGCGCTCGTCAGGAGCTTAGCGCGGAGCAGAGACAGACGTCCTTGCAGCTCCGGCTCCAGCAGCGGCCCCGCGTCAATCTGACCTCAGGCACTCCTCCGCCCAAATCAACACACAGATCTTACCGCGCGTTGGGACTGTTCTAAATGAATATCTTACATGTATTTACTCACTTAATCCCCACGAAAACTCTGCTACACGTTACCCTTCATCATTATTCTCATTTCGCAAATGAAAAACGCTACCAAGGGGAGACGGCGCAGTCAAGGTCCCTGAGTGGCACGTGGTGGCACCAGCACAGAGCTGCCACTGCGCCGAGGTGCTGCTCTAAAGAGGCAGCAGGGGCCTCCACCCTTCTGCGAACTGCCCTGGGCCCCCAGACACGGTTCAGCAGATGCCCCCACAGCAGGGGACACGGCTGCCTCTTGTGAACGTAGCTTCTGTGAGTGTCCCCTGCTCAACCACGACGCCCTCCAGGTGGAGGAACCCACAAGCAGGGTCTAGCGGGTGCCTGGGGAAGGATGAACAGACGGTCAGAACGGGTCGAGGTGCGCTTGCTGCAGAGAACCAGGGCACGCTTCTGCCTCAGGCCACTCACTCCCGCTGTCCCCTGAAGGTTGACTTTCCGACCTCTTCCCAAACCGTCTCCGATCAGAGACAGCAGGGCTCTGCCCATGCCGCATGCCACCAAGGCCCCCTGACCCCAGGCCATGGCTCCACGGGTGGCAGCCCAGCCTCCCGGGCTCCAGAGCGCCGTGCCACACGCAGAAGGGAGCCAGCTGTCCCAGCGCCAGGCCGCCGTCACTGCTTGATCACAAACAGAAACTGCAGCTCGGGGGAGTCAGGGATTGGCCAACAAGTCCCTGTTGGGGCACAGCCTCTGGCTGCCCCCGATCAACAGGAAACCTCAGCATGCTTAAGTTGTTTTTAAAAGGGCAAGTCAAACAAGAGCCATCCCACGTGTGCCGGGGCACAGACGGGAGAAACTCGGTGCCCAGCCAAGTGCTGACCAGAGACCCTGGTCAGCCAGGAGGTGTGACAAGGGTGAGCCTCGGGGCTCCGCAGGGTGGGCAGCGCTAGCGCAACCTGCCAGGCTTGAGCCCGGGGAGAACCCGGCCACGCGGGACCAGGCAAGGCCTGCGGCCCCTCGCTGTCCTCACAGAACCACGGGTGCGAGGCCAGCTGTCCATCCTGCAGGCCAGTGAGGGTCTGGCCCGTGTAGAGGGGCCTCCCTAGGTGCCCTCCAGGTGGGTCTAGTGGTGCCTGGGGAATGACGAACCAACAGTCAGGACAGGTCAAGGAGCGCTCACTGGAGAGGATAACTCTGTTTCAGTGACGCCCAGTCGGAGGTGGGAGAGACGCCTGGAATCGGGGACCTTATCATGAGCTTGTTCCTTCCATAAACACTCCGTGAGCACCGTGAGGTACGAGGCCCTGCTCGATACGAGAACAAACAAGAGGCAGACGTCCCCGTCCTCCCGAAGCGCCCGTTCTGGCCGGAGGCAGCCAGCGCCCACGGGCCGCGGGGTCTCTCAGGCAGCTGTTCACACGGCCTGCGGCCGCATCTCGGCCCACGTTCGGAGAACCTGCTCCCTAGAGCTGCATCTCCCCCACCTTCAGGAGAGGGTTCACCAGGCCATGAAGCCACGGCCACCCGGGGGGCAGGGGACAGAGAGACCGGCTCCGGTCTGTTTGCAAGCTTGCCGTGCTCTCAGGAAGGGTGATTCTTTACCCTCCCTCAGTAGTTCAAACACAGAGAAAGCCTCCCGAGTTAGGAACTCCTGCTTTAACTGAGGTTTGGTTTTTCTCCTCTGGTTAAAGACAAAATAGAGAAGAGCCTGGCCTTTCCCTTCAAAGGCGCCGGTCCTCAGATCTTGGCTGATCTGGGACCCAGAGCTGCAAGCCCCTCTCCCAGGCTCCCCACACAGGCCAGGCCCCACATGCCCCAGAAAATGGGGGTGAAAAGGGGGCCTGCCACGTGCTCTGCAGCCCGGGATCAGGACTCATCACAGAGAAGGCGGCGCAGGCTGACTCCGCGCTCACGCCCCCGCCCCAGGCACTCGCGGTCCCCAGAGATGCCCGCAGCCCCCTCCCGACACACTCGCACCTCGATGTGCTCACGGCCTCCAATGCGCGCACGCCCCGAGGCTCACCTGAGGGCAGAACTCCCTGCATCTCTCCGCAGGCTCCTGATCCTACGCCTTAGCGGGAATGCGGCCACGGGCAGAGCCACCGCACTCTGAGCTGCCATTTCAACCCCTCAAAACTGTTTAAACTACATCACAGGGTGTTGTACCAGGCACATGAGATTGTGGACGGGACATGGTGCCATCGATTGTAACTGCCAGTGCCCGTGGTAAGGGCCGCGCCAGGTTCCCCAGGCCTGCTGCTCTCAGCAGAGGCACACGAAGGTCAGGCCGTGGGGCTGAAGTTCCAGCAGAGCCGCTGACAAGTTACGTGACTTTGAGTAAAAAATCTTCTCTAAACCGCGGTTTCCGCACCTGTCAATGGAGGCCAAAAGGACACCCCTTTGCCTCGGGGGACTGTCCTTCGGGGACGGAGATCATACGCCCGCACGCTGAGCTCAATGGCCAACGCCCAGGACTCAATCTCGGCTTACTACGAAGAACCGCTTGGGAAACGTTTCCGAAGACTCTGCCTCTGTCCTTGGATTTGAACTTCTGGGGCGGGAGGGGAAGGACTGAGTGAAACACGGTGGCGAGTTCTTCGCAGCTCCCGCATCCAAAGGCGCCCCCTGAATCTAGGCGGACCTGGCGATTTGCTTCCATGAACAGAAGAAGGTGGAAATGGGTTTTGTCTGGGTTCCGAACTTGAGGACTCCAGAAGCCCTGCAGTCCCCGCCCACACAGACGTGGAGTCGGAAAGCCCGCCCGTCCTTCAGAGGACGGGAGCCACGCGCCACGCACCTGGACCCCTCGGCCAACTGGCACACGAGTGAGGCCATCCCGACCCAACCGGGCAGCGAGCCCAGTGAGCGCGGGGACCCCGGCAGAGGGGCCGCCCGGCACGCAGGGGGGAGTGAGGAGGAGCGGGCGGTTCTGAGCCGCGAAGCCTTTGGGTGCTTTGCCAGCAGGCGTGAGGCCGGGCACTGGTGCCCACACTGCGGCGCACGACTAGCCAAAGCCACACCCACGGGAGAGGGCGTGAGGGTAGGAAGACTGGAGACGGTGCCTGCTGGGGCCTCCAGGTTTCCCCTCCTGAAAAGAAGCATCTACAGGGCCCTCCTGGGCCTGACTCCCCCGAGACCTCTGGGTGACAGAGAGGCCTCCTCTTCCGTCCGCAGGTCCTCTGTCAAGAGGACCAGCCCTCAAGGAACTGCGCGCGCTTCGGGCTGTCTCAGCGCAGCGGCTGAGTGGGCTCCGCATCTGCGAAGGACGCGCACGTCTGCGACCAGGACAGACCGGGGACAGTCCGTGTTTCCCCAGGACCCGACCGCAGCACACCCCCCCAGGCGAGGCGACACCGCTCTCGCCCAGGAGAGACTGTTTTCTCCCCGTGCAATGCTGGGATGTGTCATCAGAAGCACGTCTTTGGCCTTCACTGCCCTCTCGGAGTTCCCGAGTCCTCAGACTCTCCTAAGGGTTGAGGACGAGAGCTGTCTTTCGCTACGCTGATGAAGTGACTGTGGGCCGCACCCAAGGCCGGCTGCCAGGACCAGTGATCTTGCCATGGGGCGGGGGGCGCGAGGGGGACCACCAATGGCTTGATCCACACGACCCCCGAAGGACAGGGTTCAGGGAGCTTCCGGCGGGTGCATTGGAATCCTTCTACCTGTCAGCACGCCGGGTCCAAGCTCCGTGGGGACAGAAGCTCCTTTATGAGACAGCTCACATATGTGTCTCTGGCTGCGGACTTGTGTCCTCTGAGAGCCTCTGGAATACGCTGGTAACCTAGTGAGTAAACGGGTTTCCCGAGTTGAAGCCCCCAGCTGACACCGCGGGACAGAGATGAGCCTTCCTAGCGCGTCCCCCCGAACTGCAGCCGGTGGCCTAATAAAGGACTGTCGATGGCTTAAGCCACCACGTTTAGGGCCGTTGGTTTTGCAGCGAAAAGTTACCAGGCCGTACTGACCACATCACCCTTCGCTTCTCGCAAGCGTCTCAGGCGACCGGGGTCCCAAGGCCAAAAGCCCTTAAGGGTGGTGTGCCAGAGCCAGGACAGGCTCTGCAAAAGCGCCTTTCACCCGCAGCCCTACTCTCCGGAGGGCCTCTTCTCTGCAGGCTCTTACCCTCTTCCGGAAACCTAAGGCACAGGGCCGGCTCTGGACCCACTTTGGCAGCGGGAGCTCACGATCTCTTCGGATTCCAACATACCACGAACTGAAGCCTCTTTTGCACGGAAACCTCCAAACGTGAGTTCGAATTATAGTTCCACCGCGGATGGGCTATAGAAGGGTTTGGGTTTCTCACACATAACATCAAGCAACTGAGCTAAATGAACCCCAAGGTCCCCTTGGTTCTAACAGTCCGAAGCATGATGTACTGGGCCTCCAAAGAGTCAACTGAGGAGGGGGGTGAGCCTACACAAATTACTCCCCTTCTGGGCACTAGAGGATCTGTGCCTTTGAGGCGCTAAACCAAGAGCTCTCATCGTGAGCGCAGAGACGAGGGGGCCCTTCCTGAACGGCCAGGAAAAGCCCTGGGTGGAAGGAACGTTTGCGTCCAGACTGGCAAGTGTAGAGTCTGCCTCGGAGGCAGTGAAAGATAAAGGTACAAAGAAACCAGAGATTCCTACAAACGCCTTATACACCAGACCAGGTCTGACTGCACCCACAGAGGACGGGCGCTTCTGCGCAGAGAGATCCCACGAGAATGTCGTCCCATCAGACGGAAGGGACAGGAGCGCGGGGCTTGCGCCCCTCCCCTCGTTAGCTCTGCGTCCTTGGGAAGCAGCTCCCTTCTCGGGGACTGTTACCTCATGTGCCAAACAAGTGGGTGAGACTGAATGAGCTCGAAGGCTTCTTTTCAGCTCGGACTTTCTCAGAGTCTAGGGACTGAATGGAAAGGGAATCCCAAGTTCTCAGGCCCCCCGTGGACGGGCCTAAGTTCGCAGGCCCCCCGTGGACGGGCCTAAGTTAGGACTCAAGTAGTACAGGAGGCTGTGCTCTCGGGGGCTGTGCTCGCAGCCATCAAGACGACTGGCCAACAGTTACTGTCTTCTAGGTGTCAGACCTTGTTTCCGACTCGGGGGGAGAGGGAAGGAACTCAGCCAAAGTCCTTGACCCCAGGAAGTCTACACTGTCACAGGAGCCCAAGGTTCCCACACGCATGTCCAGAGGCAACGTTCCTGGAACGCACCTGACAGCCTCTACTTGCAAGTCACAACCACCCAGCTGTTGGGGCTGCATCGTGAAGAAGCCACTGAGGACATCGGCAGGCAGGACACGTCTTCTGGAAGAGGCCCTGCTGCCTGCCGAGTCTTAAAACATAAGTGAAATACCCCAAGAACAGCAAGTGGCAAAGTTCACCCCGTCGAGGGAGCTGAATTAGCTCTAAACATAACACCGTCTTGTTTCCAAGTCACCAAGCTGCTTCTAGCCCCACCCAGGTCATCGACGCCAAATCGTAAAGCCGGACCTCCGGAAGTCAGAGGAGCTTTGAGAGTCTTCCCTCCCCCCCCAGAAAGGGAAGCCATCAAGTCTAAGGAGCTAGAGTGGGAAGGGCCTAGGGAAGGGACAGCAGGCTGGGCTCGCCGACAAAGAGACGGGAACCTGCTCCAGGAGCCCAGACACAGCAGAGGACAGAAATCTGGTGGGCAGATGAAAGGTTCAGACGCCCTCCTCCTACACATCCCGCCCCATCGAGGCAGCGCTGCAAAGGAAAGGGACGAGCGTAAATCAGCAAGACACCCATAGCAACCTAGTAATGACAGGAAATCCAGGACCTTTACCCCAAACTGGCTTCCGGGTGGCACCCGGTGAAGTCTTATTCAAACGGAGGCTGCAGCCTGGCATGTACCTACCTGGGCAGGTCCCCACAGCCCCTCCCCCCGCCTCCGCCCCTGCCCTTCTCCATATATTCCCTGCCCGCAAAGCTAGATACAAACGCCCCTCGGCATCCCTGGGCTCCTCTGCCTCCATATGCAGGTCCTCAGAGAGCGAGGGAGTCCAAGGTCCCGCCGTCCAAGACTCAAGCACCACTGCACTCCCCGACCAAAGCGGCAGCCACACCTGGAGTCCTTTCCCACTGGGGCTCCTGGGCTGGCAGGGATGAAAGGGCCCAAACATACCCCGGAGCCCAGCCCCTCCGGGGAGAGCCCACTGGCGACTCCCTAAATGAACTGCTGACTGACCGCCCCACTCAGCCCAAAGAACGGCCCCAGACAGGGCCGGGGGGATGCAGCCAGACACCCACCAGAGGACCACAACCAAGCCCAGCAGCAGCTCTGACGGGGGAGTAGCTCCACAGGGGCCCAGGACTCCGTGCAAACGCCCGACAAGGCGGGGAGGGCGCGGGGGAAGCGGGAACGTGGCGGGAAGGAAGGGAAGCCTCGAGGAGAAAGTGCTTTTTCAGGCACATCGGAGGCTCAGCTATTTAGGAACCCCGTGCATCACGCTGTGACGGCGAGCACGCTGGGAAGTGAAGGGAAGCGTGAGTTTCAGACATTTAAAACATGCAGGTCTGGACTCCAAAGAGAAACTCAGGCACCTGTCAACCCCCCCAGCTCTGCTCCGTGACGTCACAGAAACAGCATCTCCCACCCCCACCCCCCAGTGGAAACCGGAAGAAAACATGACAACTTGGAGCTGAGGGCTGCATGTGGTAAATTCTAATTCAGCATCTAAATGTGTGCCTTCTTTTAATTGAAGAATAAAATGGCTCATCCACACATAATGCTTAGTTCGCCCTTATAGTCTCACATCAAAAACTGGGGACCGTAATTCCAGTCTCCACCTGCCAACTCGCCGCAGGCAGACGGCCAAGGAAGAAATGCCACCAGCCTGGGGAGAGGCCGGCACAGCGGCTCCCGAGCAGCAGACAAAGACTCCAAGACCTGGACCTGAGTCTGCCTTGGCCACCAACATGCTCGGGGGCGTCCAGGCTTTCCACCCGCTGGACCCAAGACGGCGTGGGTCCTCGCCCTTCTCGGCCTCCCCCAGATTCTCGGCGGGGAAGCCAGTTTGCAAGCAGCTCCGTCCAGGTGAGAGAGGGCAGGTGGGCAGCTTTTCCAGCCCTTGCTCCCGCAGAGCAGCTATTCCATCTGTTTAAGCCCCGGGCGCTTGCGGGCTGACCAAGTCAAAACCTACCAATTTCTGCTCTGCTGGCACAGTCCACCCAGGACGATTCAGCTGGGACAGACCCTGCACGTGTGGGGCACAGAATGCCTCCTGTCTCCGTCACACCAACCCTCCTCAGGGAATGCCCGCTGGGCCCCACTCTTCCAAGTGTATCTGGACTCCAGCTCCGAATAAACCAAACATCTGCCACTACCTCTGGCCAGACCGAGTGTCCACACGCCCCTGAACCCATCCTGCTACGGTGCAGCCAGATCTCCAGGAGGGAACCAGCTTAGTCCCAGTCTACAGTGAGGGTCCTTTGCATCAGGATCCACCGAGGGGCTAAGGCTCCAAAAGCCACATCTTTCCACCTGAGCTTCAGCAGAAGGGGCTATGGAAGGTGAGTGGCTTTAAAGAAAGGGCTTCTTGCAGGCCTTGACCAAGAAGAAGCCCTGGCGACGGCTGGACGTCCACCTGCCAGCTTTGGAAGCTTCTATCCCATCACAGGAGGGAGCTAACACCTCCCGAGTGGCTTTTTGCCAGACACGATGCTGCGCGCTGACACATGCTCTCTCCCTTCATCCTCACAGAAACTCTGCGAGACAAACACTCCCATTATTTTACAGATGAGCCAGCAGAATTTGAGCGGGCACAAGAAAATGCCCTGAGACCACTCTCTTTGGTAAGCAGGTAGAGCCTGGCTCTCAGAACCACGATGCTCATCACTCGCACGCGGCAGGAATCCAGTCCAGGACCCAGGTCGTCAGGGGTCCTGCCCCCTGGGGAGCCCCTGCTCCCCTGCTCACCTGCTCAGAGTCCCCCGAGGGGCCTTAGTGCCCCCAGCTCTGTGGGTGAGGCCGGAATTCTTGTTGGCGGTCATGGTCATTTCCGCTCTCTGCAAACACAGAGCCCTGCGAAGAAGACAAGACCTGTTAGCCAGCTCCCATGGGCACCAAAGCACCGCAGACGTTTCTAGGGGACCTCCTGCGGTTTGCAGCAGGAACCACGTTCCCACATACGTGTAATTTCATGTGCTATAGCTTAGGGGCCTCAAGGGCGCCCTGATCTGTGCGGAGAAGGAGGCTGTGAGCTGACAGGGGACGCGTAAGTGCGCAGAAAATGGTGAAAAACTCGGTCCCGTCCCGCCTCTTCTCATCGCTCAAGCTGGAACTCCTCAAACTTCTGGCCACATGGCCTTTGTGAATCTGCCGTATTTGTATCCCTCCTAAACAACCATTTATGATTTTTCTTGAGTCAACCTAAAACTGACTTTTCTTAAAATGTTTAACCCTGTTCTGAATAATCATTCATTCGACAAATACTGAGTGCCCACGTCCTGGGCACTGCTATCCAGCGAAGAATGAGACAGCCTCTGCTCTCATGGAGCTTACGTCCTCGTGCAGGGAAGCAGACAACCAGCATGCACGTGTCACGTGTGTGTGTGTGTGTGTGTGTGAGAGAGATACATAAGTGCACATCTGTGTGTCATATGTACGGTGATAAGAGGGAGGGAAAAATGAACCAAGGTGGAGGGAGAGTGAAGAAGCTCTCATTTTCCACACGACGTTCAGGGCAGAACAGCTTAACACGGTGACAGGTGAGCCACCACCACAAGACCAGGAGCTAGCACACTTTCAACACCCATTAAAATAAAGTTAACATACTGTTTTTGCTTTTGTTTTTGCAGTTTTTTCTTGTTGTTGAATTCCAGTCATATAGCGTTGTGGTCAGAAAAGATTCTTGATATAATTTCAACTTTCTTAAAGTTGCCGAGGTTGGACTTGTAGCCCAGGATGTGATCAATCTTAGAGAGTGTTCCGTGTGCCCTGGAGAAGAATGTGTATTCTGCTGCTTTTGGATGGAATGTCCTATACATATCTATTAAGTCCATCTTGTCTAATGCGTCATTCAGGGCCTGTGTTTCCTTATTGATTCTCTGTCTGGATGATCTGTCCATTGCTGTAAGTGGGGTGTTGACGTCATCCACTAAGATTGTGTTATTGTCAGTTTGTCCTTTTAAGGTTGTTAGCAGTTGCCTTATATATTGTGGTGAACCTATGTTGGCTGCATAGACATTTAAAATTGTGAAATCTTCTTCTTGCTTTGATCCTTTGATCATTATGTAGTGACCTTCCTTGTCCCTTAAAATAGTCTTCATTTTAAAGTCTATTTTGTCTGATATGAGTACTGCTACTCCAGCTTTCTTTTGATCCCCGTTTGCATGGAATATTTTCTTCCATCTTCTCACTTTCCATTTGTATGTGCCCCTAGAAGTGAAGTGGGTCTCTTGAAGACAGCATATGTATGGGTCTTGTTTTTGTGTCCATTCAGCCAGTCTGTGTCTTTCGGTTGGAGCGTTTAGTTCGTTAACATTTAACATTTAAGGTAATTATTGATATGTATGTTCTTATTGCCATTTTATTAATTGCTTTGGATTTGTTTTTGTTGCTCTTTTCCCTTCTACTCCTGTTCTCTCCTCTTGTGGTTTGATGACTATCTTTAGTGTTGTATTTGAGTTGATTTTTCGTATTTGTTGTGTATCAAGTGTAGATGTTTGGTTTGCAGTTATTCTGAAATTTTGATACAAGAGTCTATATGTATATGAGATTGTTTTAAGTTGTTGGTCTCTTAATTGCAAGTTCATCTCCAGTGTCCCGCATTTGTACCCACCTCTTCTCATGATTTCTGATTTTGGTGGTATAATTGTGCATGGATGATTTCGTATCTTTACTGTATATATACCTTTACTGGTGAGCCTTGTCATTTGTGGCATTTTTGTTTCCTGTTGCTGTCTTGTCTTTTCTGCCTAGAGAAGTTCCTTTAGTGTTTGTTGTAAGGCTGGTTTAGTGTTGCTGAATTCTCTCAGCTTTTGCTTATCTGTGAAGGTTTTGATTTCTCCTTCAAATCTGAATGAGAACCTTGCTGGGTAAAGTAATCTTGGTTGGAGGTTTTTTCCTCTCATCACGTGAAGTATATCATGCCACTCCCTTCTGGCCTGCAGAGTTTCTGCTGAAACATCTGCCGATAACCTTATCAGGGTTCCCTTGTGTGTTAATTGTTTCTTTCCCCTAGCTGCTTTCAAGATTTTCTCTTTGTCTTTAATTTTGGTCAGTTTGATTAATATGTGTCTCGGGGTGTTCCTCCTTGGGTTTATTTTGCATGGTACTCGTTGTGCTTCCTGGGTTTGAGTGAGTGGTTCCTTTCCCATGTGAGGAAGTTTTCGGCTATTATCTCTTGGAATATTTTTTCTGTCCCCTTCTCTCTCTCTTCTCCTTCTGACACCCCTGTAATACGGATGTTGGTGTGTTCCACATTGTCCCAGAGTTCTCTGAGGCTCTCTTCATTTGTTTTCAATCTTCTTTCTCTTTTCTGTTCTGCATCCATAATTTCCACTGATCTGTCCTCCACCTCACTTATTCGCTCTTCTGCCTCCTGTATTCTGCTGTTAGCTGCTTCTAGTGAATTTTTTATTTCAGTTATTGTATTCTGCATCTCTTCTTGCTTAAGTTTTATATCTTGTATCTCTTTGCTCAGTGTTTCCTGTAAATTATCCATCTTTGCCTCCAGTTTATCTCCAATGTCTTGCATCATCTTCAGTGTCAACAGTCTAAAGTCTTTTTCCTGGAGGCTGAGAATCTCCTGATCACTTAGCTGTTTTTCTGGGGTTTTTTGTTTCTCCCTCATCTGAATTATAGTTCTCTGTCTTTTCATTTTTAGAGGGTTTTGGTGTGGTGACCTTTTACAGATAATAGAGTTGTATAAAGTTAATATACTTAATGTATTTAAGTTCTTACAAAGTAAAGAATGAATGAACACGTACCATATACAGTTAGTTAATATATCACTATGTTTGAGGAAACACTATCTTATGCTAAACTAATGAAAGGAAGAAAAAGGTTAAAACTTGAGGGTGCATCTACACTAGAAAGGAAGAAGTAAAATTATCTCTTATTTGCAAATGGTATGATCCTGTATGTAGAAAATCACAATTTCACTAAAACACTTTGGGTTTTTTTTTTTTTTGGCTTTTTGCCATTTCTTGGGTCGCTCTCGAGGCATATGGAGGTTCCCATATGGAACTAGGAGTCCAATCGGAGCTGTAGCCACCAGCCTACGCCAGAGCCACAGCAACACGGGATCCGAGCCGCGTCTGCAACCTACACCACAGCTCACGGCAATGCCGGATCCTTAACCCACTGAGCAATACCAGGGATCGAACCCGCAACCTCATGGTTCCTAGTCGGATTCGCCAACCACTGTGCCATGATGGGAACTCCATAAAACACTCTTAAACTAAGGTATAAAGTCAAGCAAGTTTGCAGGATATAGAGTAATATTTTATTTATTTATTTATTTTTGTCTTTTTAGGGCTGTACCCACTGCATATGGAGGTTCCCAGGCTAGTGGTGAAATTGGAGCTGTAGCCACCAGCCTACTCCATGGCAATGCCAGATTTGAGCTGTGCCTGCGACCTATACCACAGCTCATGGCAAAGCCGGATCCTTAACCCACTGAGCAAGGCCTGGGATTGAACCTGCATCCTCATGGATATTAGCCAGAGCCTCTGAGCCACGATGGGAACTCCCTAGAGTAATATTTTATAACCCAGTTTTTTTATATATATACAAGCAATGAACAATGTAAAAATGAAATAGAGAAAAACCACTCCATTAATATAACAGCAAAAAGAATATTAGTAATGTATTTAACAAAAGCAGTGCAAGACTTATACACTGCAATCAATCTACAAATTCCATTGAAAGAAATTAAAGAAGACATAAATAAATAGCAAGATATACCATGTTTATAATCCAAAAAACTCAAAGTTGTTAAGACGGCAATAGTCCCCGAACTGCTGTACAGACCGAACAGAATACCTATTGACTGCAGAAAATGACAGTCTGATCAACTGAATGCAGAGCAGTGAAAAGCATCTTGAAAGAGAAGAATAAAGTTGGAGCACTTGGACTGAACAATTTCAAACACACTACGAAGCCATAGTAACCCAGTAATCCAGTATGGAGAGACACAAAAATATAAATAGAAACCTACCGAACAGAATCCAGAGCTGAAAAATAAACCTATACATTTATCGTCAAGCGATTTTCAACAAGGATGCTGAAGAGAACAACTAGCAAGGGAAAGAGAGCCTTTTCAACGGGGCTTAGACAACTGGATATTCATATGCAAAGGAATAAAAGTGGGACCATTATCCCACTCTTGGACCATACCAAAAACAAAGTGCAAATGGATTACAGACCTAAACGTAAGAGTTAAAATTATAAAAGCAAAACCTGGAAGAAAACATGGATGTAAGCCTCGGTAATGCCAGATTAGGCAACGGTTTCTTAGCCAGGACACCAAAAGCACCAAACAACAAAAGAAAAAAGACATCAGCTGTGAACCTATCAAATTAAAACCTCTTGTGCTGTAAAAACACACAAGAAAGTAAAAAAACACCCATCAATGGGAGGGTTATTTGCAAATCATGCATATCTGCTAAAAATCTTGTACCCAGAATATACATAAAGAACACTTGCAATTCAGTAACAAAACCACAAAATCCAATTCAAAAGCAGACAAAGGATTTAAATAGACATTTCTCCAAAGGCATCAAATTGGCCCCAAAGCACAGGAAAGACGTTCAATATCACTAGTCCTCAGGGAACACAAATCAAAACCACCACGAGTTACCACCTCACACGCCAGGATGGCTGTGACCAAAAGGACAGATGGAAGCAAGTGCTGGTGAGGCTGCGGAGAAGTCAGAACCTTCATTTACTGCTGGTGGGAACGTAACGTCGGATAGCCCCTTTGGAAAACAGTTTGGCAGTTCCTCGAAAGGTGACAGAAAGGCGTTCCCTGGTGGCGCAGCAGGTTAAGGATCTGGCACGGGCGCCACCACAGGAGAAAACAGTGAGTCACAGCCTACGACACAGTGACGCACACCCTACAACCCAGTATGATCTACCCCGGGTGTTCAGCCAAGAGAAACGGACACGTCCACACAGACACCTGGACCAATGTTCATGGCAGCAAAGACGCAGAGACAACTTCCTCGAAGGAGGAACTCATTAACAGAACGTGACACACCCATACAAGGGAATATTACTCAGGCATAAAAAAGAATGTATTCTAGGAGTTCCTGCTGTGGCACAGTGGGTTAAGAATCCGACTGCAGCAGCTTGGGTCACTATGGAGGCATGGGCTAGACCCCCAGCAGTGGGTTAGAGGATCTGGCATTGCCTGATCCCTGGCCCAGGAACTTCTGCGGGGCAGCCATTCAAAACAAAAACAAAAACAAAACAAAAAAAGAGACATATATTCTACAACCTGGATGAACCCTGATACCATTTTTATGAAATGTCCAAAATGGGCAAATCTACAGAGACAGAAGATGAATGAGTGGCTGCTCAGGGTTGGGTGGACGGTGGCAGAATGAGGAGTGAATGCAATGCGTACAGGGTTTCTTTTGGGGGTGAAAAAAAGTTCTAGAATTAGATAGATAGCGGCGATGGTTGCATAACCCTGTGAATAAATTAAAACCAAACGAACTGTACACTTTCCATGGGTGAATTTTATGGTCGGTGAGTTACATCTCAATACAGTTGCTCGAACTTTTTTAGGAAAGTTAAGCGGCTTGCAGTGGACGTAAGAGACCAGGACACGGCACACACGACACGGCAGACACACTCCCTGCGCGTTCTGGCCTCGGCGGCCACCTCCTTCACAGAAGCTCGGGAGCAGGCGTCAGCGTTTCTCACTGCGACCACGTTCTCAGCCCACGGAGCACAATGGAGGCCATCGGAATGCGGACGCTCAACGTGCTTATTTGTGGCCGCTAATGACCTTGACCCTGGAGGTCATCTTATTCATTATCTCGGTTCGAGTAAGCGATGGGTCTCAATGATAAAAACACGCCCAAACCTAACTCTTAGTAGCCGTACATCTTCCCTAATTTCAACACGAAATGCACTGTCTCTAATCTCCTTGACCTCGCGCAAGCCCCCAGGGCTGTCGTTTTGGTGATGGTGGTAGCGTGAAGAGGGAGCTGAAAGGGAGGAAGCGGCCGGCAGGGGACAGCAGGTGACAACAGGTGCAACATCCCTCCCAAAGTGAACGCGGCAGATGCTCTTAGAAAAAGAAAACAAGTCCTGAGCTTTACTTTTGTCCTTCATGAAAAGTCTTCCCGGTCTATTGGGAACAAAAGCCCTTATAAACTTAGAGTGTGCAGCATCACGTATCAAGGATACGTATCAAGTTCACAGCATGACATGTGAAGTACACATACAAAGCACGCGGCTAATGCATAAAGCACATGCATAAGACACATGGTGAAACGTACACAGTCCGCGTATAAGGAACACGACATAATGTATAAGGTACACAACATAACGTGTCGAGGGGTCGGCCTCCTGCTGCTGCTGCTGCTGCTGCTGCGAGGAGGAGACTAGCCTTTCCCGCGTCAGCCCAGTGCCGGGTTAAGTGCTTGGCTTACGGCTGTGCGCCAAGGTGTAAAGAAGGGAAAGGAGATGCAGCTTCTGGAGGCTTTCCCAGGCCACTTCTCAGGGTCCTCACGGGGCTCAGTGCTGCAAGGAAGCAACTCGCCCAGGAGGCTTTCAACCGTGCCCGTGGTAACGAGAGTCGCAGTATAACAGCATAACAGCACTGCCAGCCCCAGGACAGGCCTTCAGGGAGAGGGCCGAAGATCTGCGGCAAGACCAGAAGCTGACATGCAGTAAAAGAACATGAGGAAAAACGTATTATTTCCTCCCCTGAATTCTCAGTTTAAGGCGGGTGGCCCCACTGCTCTGAAATGCTGTCATACAGCTGGATGTGAGAACACAGGGCCAACCACGTAAGAAGGAACAATGCAGGTACCTGTGATGTTTGCTTGGGCCACGAAGGAAAACCCTGCGAAGGTGCAACCGAGAGAGGCGTGGGCCTAAAACTGCCACCCACCAGGCCCTCGGCAGGGCCCTCGCTGACACCTGGGCCAGAGCTCAGCTGCTATGCTCAGCAGCTGCCCAGGAGTTGAGGGATCTTGGGAAGGCTCTGCTGAGAACCCCACGAGGGCCACCAAGGCAAGATGCCATCTCAGCGTGATTCCATCGTGCAGCTGGTCCCTGCAGCCAGGCCCATCAGAGTCAGGGAACAAGCCAGCAGCTGGAGGACCCGGCTAGCCTGGCGCACCTGCAGTTCAGACTCCAGCACTCTGCATGACTGGCTTCCCAGGGGGACAGTGCTTCTCTCGAGGCCCTAGGAGCCACCCCAGGCTCTCATAATACCTTGGCTAGTCTCGCTACAAGAAGAGACTCCCAAGCAAAGGAGACACCCACTGGGAACAGAGCAGAGGAGCCAAGGGGACCAGAGGCTGCTTCGGTCGTTTTCAGGCCCATCACTGACACCATGACACAATTCAGGCGAGAACGACATGTTTGGAAAATGAAACTGTTCAATCAGTACCTACCACCAAGCATGAATTGCTCAAAAACCCAGCTCTGACAAATAACAGAAAGCTACCTGAAGAGCTACAATCCAGAGAAAGCAACAGAATACAGCACCCCTGGAACTTTGCTGCAAACTCTGCCTAGAGACCTCGAAACCGCAGCCCCAGGTTCGCAAGTGCAGTGGGAACATCTCAGGTGTCAGACACCTCCGTCCAGCCCTGCCCACAGCCACCGCGGGGCAGGGGAAAGCGCCCGCCGCCTTCCAAGACTCCGCGTTCCCACTGTAATAGCAGCTGGGATGATGTGGCTGCCTCGTGGGACTGCTACTCTGGCACACTGAGGCTTAATAAACCCTTTTTCTTCCAGGTCAGGCTTCTCTAGGTATGTGGAAGGCACCCTCTCCACTCCTGAGCTAGAGTCATTTTTTCTGACTCCCTGGCGCTGCCATCCAGTCCAGTGACGCTACGCCAGGCGCCACGCAAGATCCAAGGATGCGAAAGGGACAGACGCAGTCCCTGCCCTGGAGGAGTGGATGGGAAAGGGCGAAAGTGGAGGGAACCTGACGGAGAGGTGACATCTCAAAGCAAAGCCTCAACCTGTCTGTCACCCATGGGAAGAGGACCTGAGAGAAGGCAAGCATACGTTTATTACGCAAGGTCCTGCTAGCTTCGGTATGTAATTATAATAGCTAAAGTTATGGCCATCTTCTCAAAGGATTAAAGGCCTGCTTCTTGGCCTCTGGCTAAGATCAAGTATAAAAGGATTAAATCAGTTCATCCTTGTGACAACCCTACAAAGTGGGCACTATTAGTATGTACATGTTACCAAGGAAACCACAGCACAGAGCAGTTAACCCCTCGCCCCAAATCACACAGCGAGCAAGGGGCGAGGCAGGAGTCTGAGCCCAGGTGGCCGTACCGGTGCCCCAGCTCTGAGTCGGGACCCTGCACCGCCTCCACCCTAACGTGGCTCTCAGCATCCTCGGAGGACGTGCGACTACAGACCCCAGTTTCCAATCAGGACAGGCAGGCTGAGAGACGAGAGACCCGCCCAAGGTCACCGGCCTGATGAAGGCTCAGGGCAGGGCTGTGGACTTGGCTCCGACTCCACGATCTATTTCCCTTCCTTAATGAGGCCGGGGCGCTTGCTTCGAATGCAGAGTCCAAGGCCTCACCGCCCCCTCCTGAATGGGGCCTGGGAATCGGCATGTTCGGCCAGCACGTTAGGCTCGGCCCCCGCACCAGTACCTGTGAAGACGCGCGTCCCCAAACATGCTCTCTGAAGACCTGGAAAGGCCTGAGGGCCACTGCTGGCCATCTGCCCACGTGGGCCTGGCTGGGAGCAAATCAGGGCGGGCACCCCGTCCCTCTTCCTCCTCCCGCCCCAGCTTCTTCCACCTGCGCAAGCCACTGGCCTCGATGACAGGGACCCGGCACGCCTCGGGATCCAGTGACAGCGCTGGCGGCGTCTGCTCGACCCGGGCTCCCTCTTCACTGCGCTGAGCATCGCGAAACCGCTCCCCGGCCCCAGGCGCCAACAGCCGCTTCCCCCCAGGCCCTTCCCCCCCAGGCCCTTGCGCTCCTCCCCGGCGCCCGCGTGCCCCCTCGACCCGCAATCCAGCCTCAACGGCCGGCCACCACGGGTGCTCTCCCCAGGGTCCGGGGAGGGGCCAGTCCGAGGTCGGTCTCCGAAGGGGGCTCCCTCGGGGGCCTGCCCGGCCTCTCGGCGTGAGCGTCTCCCCTGTCCGTGACGTTTCTCACTGCCCAAAAGCCTGACCGCCGGCGCGAGCGGATGCCTTGGCCCGGAGAAGGACACTTGAGCCCTGAGAGTGACCAGCGTTCGGACGAAGCCTCCTGTCCCGCTGGGCTAGAGCCGCCACTGAGCGGGGACACACACGGGGCCCGACAAAGGAAGCCGCTACCCTGCGCTGCCCGCCCTGCACTCATTTCCTCAGCAACCTCTTGTGTGGCGGCAAGAGCTTAGGAAAGAGCCCGCGAGGGGGGCACGGGTGGGAAAGGGCCCCAAGCTGTGTGTGCAGAGAGCCTGGTTCTGTGCAGACTGGACGGCTCTGTCGGCGGTGGTCCGACCGCCCTGGCTCGGCCCGCCTCTCCCTCTGCCCAGGGCCACTACACACACCCCTGCACCTCCTCGCTGATGCCCACCTGCCGCCGTTCCTCACCCCTGGGCCCTGGCGGGGAGAAGGTCGGGTCAGAGGGGCGGCTCCTGCAGGGGAGAGCCTGTGTCCTCAACTGCTTCATCCAAGAGTCTTAGCAATCAGTTCACCGCCAGCTTCAGGGAGGGTCACCTTTAGAAGGAGTTCCCTGGTGGCTCAGTGGGTTAAGGGGCCAGCCTGGTCACTGCTGTGGTGCAGGTTCAATCCCTGACCCAGGAGTTTTTGCATGCCAGGGGCACAATCGAGGGGATGGAAAAAAGAGTTCCTTTTACTCCTTTGAAGTACCGAAACCAGAGTTGTGAAAAGCACGCATGTAGACTCTGCCTTTCGTCCCCTTCCTCCCCCACTGTGTTTACCTCTCAGAGCCCTGCCTGGACTAACAGCTCAGGCTCTGCTGCAGCAGCTCCCCTGCACAGGGTGTGTTCTCTGGCCCTCCTGGGAAATTCAACCATCCCCTAGGTCTCCTGACACCCCGGTCCCCCTGTCCCCACACGGCTGGGACAGCTGCTGCTGCTGCTGCCAGCTCTCTCTGTGTTCACAACAATCCTTAGAACTGGGCAGTGAGTTCGCACGTAGAAGGCGTGAAATAAATGTTAACTGGTTCGTGAACTGACGGCAGGAGGGCCCCTGAAAAGCCAAAGGGCCCGAGAAACTCCAGCACTGGCCGTCACCTTTAAGGTGCATTTCTTCCCCCCCAGAGGCGTGGCTGCCATAAAACCAAGGCAAGGGGGCTTTCCGGCATAGCTGCCGCCCAGGGGACTGTCACGGGCAGGCCTCTTCCTTCCAGAGCTCGCCCTTCTCCTGCGCAGCTCCTCGCCAGGACCTGCTGCAGTAACAGGTTCTCATTCAACACACGCCCCAGGCAAGGCTCCCCCCACACACCTGCCTCCATCCCGCTCGCTAGCTCTCGAGGCCTTTCTCCTCCCCAGGCCGCTTTTCCGCTCTTCCTTCCTGCCTCATTTCTCCGCCCACAGCCCTGTCTTTGGCCCTGTGGTGCCTAAAGATAAAGGATTACAGGAGGGAGGGGGGCAGCGGGGTGAGTGGGCACCACGGGCTTCGTGAAGGCTCTTCTCACGTCTACGCCCCGATCCCCTCCAAACTGCCAGCCCCCTTCCCGCCAGGGCTCCACGTACCTGGGACCTTGGATCATGCCCACGCCAGCCCCAGGTGCTGGGGTGCCGGGTCCAGAAAGCCCTTCCCGCAAAAGTGCCGAGGGATTGTGGGCCCGGTTGAGCGGAGAGGGGCCAAGATGCATTTTGCTGGGAGATGCGAAGAATTGCCGGGTGTTTTACAGGCCCCCGGAGGCTGCGATCCTCCTCGACCAGTCCCAAAAAAAGATGATTTTTGTTGTTGCCGTTGAATAATAACTAGAAAAAAATCAGGCTCTCTTCCCTTCTCGTCACTGTCCACTTAGCACTCCCACGTCCTCCTCCCGGACTCTCCTCCCCAAGGGGCCTTCGAGTCCGGGTTTTCAGGCTCAACATCTTCATTCCTTTTCCTGCCAGATGGTCCTCTTCCACTTCAGGGCAGACGCTGTGGAGGGTGGAAGCTGGGCCTAAGTGTTTCCTGAAAGCCTAAAACGGGGTGAGGGCTTGCTAGGCAATTCCGGGCCAAGGGAAAGCTGCCGGCTTCCAAGCCAGTTTTACAAACCCGGACGTGGCTGTTTCGACCGGTCTGGAAACCCAGCCTCTGGGCGAGGGGCCTGAGCACCTCGTGCCCCCTGCCCCGCCAAGAGCCCTGCCCTCGCTCCCTGGGGCTGGGATCACGACTCCCAGGCCCCAGGCCCCTCTCACAGCAGGGCCCGCCCTCGGCCCAGCTGAGCAGAGCTAACTGCCATTTCCTGCACATGCCGGGAATGTTCGGGCCTCGGGGCTTTTGGAGTCAACCAGCCCCTTTCATCTCCGTCCTCCACCTCCATTCCTCCCTAAATACCCAGTTCAAATGTCAACGTCTTTCTGAAGCCTCTTCTGCTCCCGTCCTGGCCTCATTCTCACCCTTCCCATGCTCTCCGGCCTAGCGGACCTCAACCTGACGCCTGCCTGCTCCAGAAAAGACACCACCCGCAAGCCGGCTTTCTCAGGAGAGGACTGGGAAGCAGAGCAAGGGCCGGCCAGGTCTTGGCACTGTGGCTCCCCCGGCCGTGGCGTGGGGAGAAGCCCCACCTCACCATGAGGACCCGAAGACCAGGGAGCGGCCAGGTAGGAAGCACCAAGAGGGGACACACCTCCAGTGGCTCCGCGCCAACCCTCAGCCTCCAGACGCTCCCTCGGCCTCACCCTCTTAGCTCTTAGGTCGGTGTCTATTTCATCAAGACAAGAGAAACAACCAGAGCAGATCCTCGATAGGCCACCACCGGCAACAGCACAGACCCTGTCACTTCTCTGCTCAGGACCCTGCCACGGCTCCCAGTTCGTCACAACGACCCTCGAGGCCTTCGGCACCTGGGTCCCTGTGGTCCCTCCGACCTCATTTCAACCGGAACGACTCTTGCCCCCCCGCCCCCCCCCCCGGCCACACTGTCTCCTCACTACTTCCTGAAACACACCCGACACCTGCCACTGTGGAGCCCCCACACCTGCTGTCCCCGTAACCAGAGCCTGCTCCCGCGTCTCCCAGGACTTGGGTCAGACACCATCTTCTCAGGGAAGCCCTTCCTGGATCACACGATGAAACTCAGTATGAAGAAATTACTATTTAGGAATCCCCATTGTGGCTCAGCGGTTAATGAGCCCGACCTGTGGAAGACAAAGAAAGCAGAAGAAAAACCAGGAGCAAAAAGCCAAAGAGAACTTGGAGCGAGCTCAGACTTCCTGCACTGGACACAGAAAGCAACATCCATAACGGAAAACACCCATCAACTGGACTCGTCTAAGGACTCTGTTCAGTAAAACGCCGATTAGAAAGTGAAAAGGAACCTTCACATGGGTGCACAGGTAATGGGGCTTAGCAAATTTGGGGGCATGAGATTCACAGAGCAAAATGATCAGGAAGTAGAGTAACCCCCAGACCACAGATCTCGGCCAGACGGGGGCTAAGTCTCCCTTTGGAGCAAAAGCTCAGTTCGGAAGGTCGCAGAGGAAAGTGCCCGTACACAGCCAGGCGCTGCGGGTTCTAAGTGCGTTTAGCTCATCTGTCCGGCTGTCACGTCTTCTGTTTTATGGATGAAGGAACCGCGGCTCAGGTGAATGGATGCGCGCAGTTTCCCGGTAAGAGGCAGACCGCAGCGCCGGGAGAGGCGGCCACTCGGCTCCCGCTCTGAAGCCAGACCACACAGGCCCGCCGGGCTCTGCGCCACACCCTCCTCCCCAGGTCCACCCTGCAGGCCAGCTCGCTGGAGACAGTGAGAGAAGGACACTGCCGGGGTCTCAGGCCTGGCCCCCAATTCCTGGTGTTAAACCCCATTTTTCCTTCAGTCCTCCAATTCGGGACCCTGAATCAACACCAAAGACACCCAAGAGGCTCCTCTCTCGCTCTTGCTGCTCCTCAGGCCTCTTCTCCCCACGGCTCTTCCCCACCCAGGGCCCGAGGCACTCACACACACAGACCCCTCAAAGAAGGCCGCCCCCAGCAATGCGATCCAGCTGGACCTACAGGCGTCTGTCCAGCCATCTGGCCGACTCCTCGAAGGGTTATATCGGGGACAGAGTTTGCCTTTTTCCTCCTTTAAGTAAAGCAACTGCTACTTGGCTGCTGTGGTTCTCAAACTGTGGTGCCGGGAGGACCACAGTGAGCTCACGGGGTGCTGCGAGCTCGTTTAAATCGCTAAGAGAAGCAAGAGCGACACCCACCACCTGTTGGATACCCACGGGTTCACAGTTTTCATATTAGACTGCACTACATTCCTTTCCATGATGTCATTTCTCTGTGAAGCTGGGTTTTCAGCAGCTGCTGTGATACCAAACAATGACTGTGTGAACAGCAACGCGAAACGGGAAACGGGGACGGCCGAGTCCGATCTCAGTCCCAGATGTGGGACGCCGAGCAGCCAGCGCCCAGCACAGCCCGTCGCGAGAGCGACTGACACCGACACACGCTATCAGGTCAATCCACGGGGGTCTGACCTCTGCGTACGGTAGGCAGTGATCACCACAAGTCTGGCACCATCTGCCCCCGTAGACCGCACCCACAGCATTTGGAGGCTCCCAGGCGAGGGGTCCCATCGGAGCTACAGCTGCTGGCCTACCCCACGGCCACAGCAACGCCAGATCCCAGCCACATCTATGACCTACACCCCAGCTCACGGCAACACAGATCCTTAACCCACTGAGCACGGCCAGGGATCGAACCCGCATCCTCGCGGATGCTGGTCAGATTGCTTCCGCTGCGCCACGACGGGAACTCCAATGTGCCCATGTAAAGTCATTACGACATTACTGACCACATTCCCTCCGCCGGGTACCGCATCCCTGCGGCTTGCATAACGGGGTTTGTACCTCTTAATCCTCTTCACCTATTTCATCCCCCAATCCTCCTCTAAAAATATTTTTCAATTTACATGTATAACTTTTTCAAATGGCTACTCAGTTATTCAGATTTAAGCACTTACTACATTGCTTACACCTAAATAATAAATAAAAAGAAAGTACTTCCGGGAGTTTCCGACATGGCTCAGAGGGTTGAGAACCCATCATAGTGTCCCAGAGGACGCAGGTTTGATCCCTGGCCTTGCTCAGTGGGTTAAGGATCCAGCGTTGCTGTGAGCTGCAGTGTAGGTTGCAGATGCAGCTCCAATTCGACCCTCGGCCTGGGAACTTCCATATACCTCCGGTGAGGCTGTAAAAAGGAAAAAAATTGTAACAAAGTATTTCTTTTGGCCTATGAGCACTGTGAAAACTTAAACATTAGAGGTCCGCACACTGAGAAAGGTTAGGCCGCCCTGCGGCAGGTGTTTTGAGGTCTCTGTGTCAAGGAGCCGAGGAGGAGCTTCCCAGGGTGGGCGGGCGGCCGGCGAGCTCTCAGCCTGTGGGCCGCACACTCGGGCTTCCACTGCGGCTGCCGGGGCCCCGGCCCCCTCTCGGCCCAGATGCTGTGCACATCTGCGTCCACTGTACCCCAGGCTCCCCTCTCAACTCCCTCCCGGAAGAGCTCTGTTCAGCTTGGACCTCATGACTAAAACCCAAGCCAGCCCAGAAGCCAGCAGGGGACTTCCACAGCCGCGGCCACAGACCAAACCATGATGCCCAGGGGCAGGGAGTGCCCGACAGCCCCGCCTCTGAAAGGCCGCGATGTCCCAAGACTCAGCTTGGGCCACTTTCTGTGAGGAGGGGGTTGGACAAGGACAAAGGGCTGGAAGAGAACAAAGCTACGGACCTGGAATTTGCTTTTTCATGCTAATTTCCTGGTAGGGGCGGGCAGTGACTCAGAGAATGAAGGGAAGGCAGCCCAGCAGCCAGGAGGGGGCGGGGAGGGGCGGAGCAGAAAGGAGATGCGAGTTCCAATTCCAGGATGAGCCAAACAGGAAGATGTTCTCAGTCTGGCCAAGATGAGGCCTTTCTCCTTCCATTATCCCTCGTCTGAGCCCAGGCTGAGCGGAGAAAAGCTGAAATGCAGGAGGGGCTCCAGGCTGGAATGTTCCCCGGAAATTCCTGTTTGGGATATTGCACTGGGTTCTCCTCACTGTCAGAGGGACAGACTGGGCTCACACAGCATCCTGAGGACAGCGAGCAGGATGAAGAGGGGAGGCCCGGCACAGGAAGAACGACGAAAGGAACCGAGAATGTTCACCCCGGAGAGGAGGCTGTGCGGGGGGGGCCTGGCACGTGCCCTGAGAATTCTCAACGACGCTCATGCGAGAAAGGGAGCGGATCCATTTCCTGTGGCCCCAAAGGGACCTCGGACAGTAAGAAGATCCAGAGCGGCCGAAATAAAGGCGAACGTCTCACCCTGACATTCCGACGAGACGCCAAGTTCTCCTTAGCGCCTAAGCCTAACCTCTCGGTTACAGACTAGGCTCCTGAGGACAAGGGCTGCCTTGTCCACCGTAACTCGCCCTGTTTAGAGTACACGGCACACACTGGGAAACACGCGTCAGGTCAGTGAATGACGCGGCAGGGACCACGGGGGCTGCAGCTGGTCCCCACAGTGACTCACTCCTTCAGCAAGGTGTCGGTTTGGTTTGGTTTGGCTTTTTGGCTGTGCCCGGGGCACGCGGAAGTTCCTGGGCCAGGGACAGAACCCGTGCCGCAGCAGCAACTTAAGCTGCTGCAGTGACCACACCGGATCCCAGACCCGCTGCACCGCAAGAGAACCCCTCAATATATATGTTTTGGGGGCCACTTGCCAGACGCTCAGTTCAGATGCTGGAGCTACAAGGGTGAAAGGAGCAGCGAAGGCTCGTCCTGCTCGCCTGCACGGCGGGTGCGCACAGAAGGCATGGAGTGGGCCTTCTCCTGTCGAGGTGCGCTGATCTTGGAGAGAACGAATATATTCTAAGCTGAGAGGGAAGAGGACCCCAAGGGCCATGGAGAACCCGCCTTCCATCACTGCTCCCACCCACGAGCCTGGAGATCTAGGCCCGCCTAAGACCGCCTTCTCGGCTGAGGAGAGGCCTCGGCTGAGACTGCCCTGTGCGGGGCGGGACCGGCCAGACGGGCGCTTTACCAAGGTCCCGAGCACCCGAGACAAGACGAAGCAGGCTCCTGTGTGAACCTGGGCCCTCAGCCCAGCAGCAGGTAAGTGTGGGCCGGTGAGGTCACAGGAGCTGTTTCTGGGGCCCCACAATGTCCCCGGCAGCCGCAGGCAATTATCCTGCCGGCGGGCCTCTGGATGACGACACAGTTACTGCAGAACAAGTCTCCAGGAAATAATTCCACCATCTTCTAGGCTGTTCTCAAGATACAGGCGTGGTTCCGACAGCTGAGGGCACGAGAGGGCAGCTCCAGGGCACCAGCGCCGTGCGGCCCAGACCCGATCCACCGCACAGACAGCAGCCTCTTCAGAGGGGCCCTTCGCGGCCTGCACACCTATCCCAATGCCTTCTCGGAACATTCCTGACGTTCCTGTTTGGAAACTGCCCTCGGAGACTTTCGAACATCATCTGAATTTTCTCTGAAGGAAGATCTGCATCTTGCGAGGCTGCTAACTCCTACAGAGCCGGGTCCCACCAAGGGTACACACGAGAGAAACGCTCTTGGGTCGCAATAAGCCGCCGCCGTCAGACATGCCGTGCAGCCCTGACATCAGAGGGAGGAGAACCGAGGTCCCCGAGCTCCACTTGTTAGGGCAGCGCTGTCATCACTCGCTTGAGGTCGCAGGGCCCTACGAGGACCCAAAAGCCCTCCGAACCGCCACGGAAAAGGTCTGTGCCCACCGTTTCAGGGGCCAACACGCTCCCCAAGTCCCGCAGACCCACCTTCCGAATCCCTGTCCTAAGCCACCTCCCCCGCAAGAGCATGCACAGCCCCGACGGGAGGCCCACGTCCTCGCGCCGCAGTTTCAAACCCGGAAACCGGCAACTTACAACGGGCTCTCAGGATCTGAGCAAACGCCAACTCCAGACCCATGAGACTCACAAATGCCCGCGACCCTGACGCTGCAGGGCGACCTTGTCTAACGTGGTTTTTCGCCAAGCGGAGCCGAAGACAATCCCCAAAGCGGCAGCAGACCCGCCTCCGCTATTGCCACCTGCCTTCAGCAGCAGAAGCGCCTTCGAAGCGCGGGCCACGGTCGCGGCCTGGGTCCTGGCCCTCCCGGAGCCCCAGGCTCCCTGGAGAAGTGGGGGGACGTACCTCCTCCCCCGCCCCCGGCCAGCCGGGACGCTCACCAAGCAGCTCCCAACACACAGAAAGCCTCCCAGGTCACATCTGACTCACGCGTTCTTCTCCGTGATGAGGAAAGACACGTGTCTGAGCTCTTGTGTCTTTTCACATTTGTAGCCCCCAATTAGGCCTTTCTGAGGGACGGAGCTGATGCATTCTGTGCGGTGACCTGCAATTATGCGTACAGGCATCACGGCCCATCCAGGCCACCATCGGCTGCACACACGCCGAGCTCAGACCCAGAGGGGTCGCTCGGCTCTCGGGGGTCCAGAGAACACGGGTGAGTGATGGGCCTCAGGGGCACACACCGCTCTTCCTTGGCTGCATGTGGGGACACTGTCCCTCTGCCCCCTTCACCAATCTTCCTCATCCACTGCCTGGCTCAGCACAGCTCACCCAGGGACTGGTACCTTGGTGGGCCCGGTGCCCACAGAAATGGACCACTTTGTTGGACTCAGTATATTACCAAGGCAACAGAAACTTAAAGCGACTTCTCCGGCTCCCCACAAACTTCTCACCTGAGGTCACCCCCACCAGCCCAGAGAGTCCTGTAGCCCACCGCTGTGGGGCTGGGCTGCGGGAGCTGACACGGGCCACCTCTCATGGCAGCCTCTCTGCCGCCAGCTGCAATGGCCTCAGTGCTCCCAAGGGCCCAAAGAAGAATCCTTCCCCTTGCGAACGCCCAGCACCATGGCTCCGCAGCGCTGGCCTGGCCAGGAGCAACAGAGTCCGATCTGTCCCTAAGGTACTAACTCCACTAAAAACTGGTTTCTTCCACCTAAAAGTCCATCGACAGAGGAATGGGTAAAGGTGTAGGACAGGAGTTCCCTGGTGGCCTCACACTTAGGACTCAGCATTGCCACTGCTGTGGCTCAGGTCTGATTCCTGGCCTGGGAATTTTTGCATACCGTGGGCAGACACACACACACACACACACACACACACACACGATGGAACACTCCTCGGGCATAAAAAGGGATGCAGTGCCATCTATAGCAACACGATGGACCCAGAGAGGATGCTCATACCAAGCGAAGGCATAAAGACAAACAACATGACATGGTACCGCGCATGTGGAATCTAAAACACGACGCAAACGAACCTACCTCAGAAACAGAGGCAGACTCGCAGACCCAGAGAACAGACCTGGGCGGCCCAGGGGGCGGGGGTGAGGAGGAGGGAGTGGGAGTTCGGGGTCAGGAGAGGCGGCCGGTTCTATGCCAGGCGGATAAGCAACGAGGCCCTGCTGTGCAGCCCAGGGGACTGCACTTGGCTTCCCGGGACAAACCGTGACGGAGAAGACCGTAAAAAGAGGCCCATCCACGCGTGACGGGGTCACGCTTCTGGACAGCAGGAGTTGATACGACACTGCGCATCAATCACACTTCGTTTCTAAAAGCAGTTTTTTTAAAAACTAGTTTCTTGAATCTTTAATGGAAGCTCAAATCCCGATTCCAAATATAATCAAAGACACTGTCGCCAGCCGGCCTAGGGCAGCTGGACGCACAATGAAGGCCCACACTCAGAGCAGTGCACACTTTAAGGAAGAGCACAATATCTCAAGCACGATTTTCTTGTTTTGTCTTTTTAAGGCCACACCTGCGGCCTGTGGAGGTTCCCAGGCTAGGGGCCAAATCAGAGCTACAGCTTCCGGCCTACAGATCCGACCCGTATCTGCGACCCACGCCACAGTTCGCAGCAACGCCGGATCCTTAACCCATGGAGCAAGGCCAGGGACTGAACCTGCGTCCTCAGGGATGCTGGTCAGATTCGTTTCCACTGCACCACAACGGGAACTTCCGCAACCATAACTACTTTGCAAGTTAGCCTTTTTCCCCAACGCTGGCTCCGAGTCCCTTGGAAGGCAAACATCTTTTCAAAAACACTTTGACCTGCTGCTCATTTGAGTCTGCCGAACGAAGCCCAGGTGAAAGGCAAGGTTCTCTCCCTTTTACAAAGACGGAGACGGAGGCTCAGGGAGGCTGTCGGGCGCCAAGGTTACTCACCCAGCAAGCACAGGGCCAGGTCTAGGGCCCCGCGTAGCTGTGTGACCCTGCTCTTCACACGGCGACAACTGCCAGGAGCTCCCTCTGGGGTTTAGCGTGAGAGCAAGAGGGACGAGGTGCGAGAGGTCCTCGGAGCAGCGTCTGCTCCCCGGTGGGGCCTGAGTCACTCCTGCTGCCGCTGCCGTGACTGTGAAGAGCATCACCCACCGCAGCCCGGCGTCTCCGTTCCAGCCTAAGGCTTTCCTCTCCGGGCTTCTGCGAGGACCCCCAGGAGGCGTCCCCTCTAAGCCCGCGTTAGCTGGCCATCTGCCCGCAGGAGCTGGCACCCCCGGCCTCACGGCCGGACAGCCCCCCTCACCTGCCGTGGCTTCGCCAGGCTCCCCGCCCCACCCTTCGTGCGGGCCCCACTGCAGCCTCCTGCCCTCCAGGGCCACTCGTGGTGCGTTCCCTGCCCTCTGGGGCTCGCCCAGCCTGCGGTCCCCAACTTCTCATTCGTCTGGACCCTTCCTGCAGTGATCCTTTGAGGAGCACCGGCTCGTTAGCAAGCACTGGGGGAGCCCTCCCTGCCCCTCGAAGACAGGAGGGGAGACGTGCGGGAGGGGGCTGTGCGGGAACAGGAGGGGGCCCAGGGCGGCAGGTGTTGGAAACACGATGCTGAGGGGAGCCTTAGAGAGTGACTTCTGGGCAAAGGGAGGCAGGGCCATTGAGAGCTAGGACAATAGCGTCTATGCAGAGTGACAGGCAGAGTCTACAGAACACACTAACCCCACTGCCAGCACGAGCGGTCGGGGTTGGAAGGTGGGCCCGCCCGGCCTGGGGGTGGCAGGCAACTGGGGCAGCAAGCACCCCGTCTGCTGTGGCCCGAGGGGCGTCACATCCGCCTTGGTCTGAGGGGCATCGTGACCCCCTGGCATGCTCGCCAGGTACCGATTTTAAATGCAAAATCCTTTAACGACTGTTTTCTCTTTCCTTCTGTCTTCTCCTTCTAAAGAAGAGAGATTTATCCTGATTTTCATTTCTGCCCTGCTCTGAGCCCTGAGTTTTAGTGCCAATGCTTTTACGCAAATCCAGCTTCACGTCCTGAGTGAAATATAATTTCACAGGAATGTGACTCTGGAATGATCTCATTGAAAAGGCACATCCAGCAAAGGCCACGAGCAAACTTCAGTCCAGCCCATTCTCCCCCAGAGCCAAGGAGATCGCGGGCCCCTTTCCCTTAAATGGACACTGCGCCTGGGACCCAAGCAGGGCCTACCAGCTGCCCACGGACACTGTCCTGCCCACAGCCAGCCTGCCTGCCTGCAGATGGAGGCCTGGCCCTGAGCAGTGACCGGCACAGGGCATTCTGCACCGTACAAGGCCAGGCTCAGGACAGCATCCGAGCGAGCTGGCCTCGCCGCACGGAAGGCCTCTGGCCCCAGGCCAGGAACTACCAGCTGCAGCTATTAGCCCCCGTCCCCTCCCCGTCGCATCTCTGTCAGGCAGAAAAAGGCCAGAAACCGAGCCGCTAAGGGGTCCTGCCACAGCCACCTGCCTCCCCCACCTCTCGGAAACTGCTGTTACCCCATCCCATCGAAAGAGCCGGAAAGCAGTATCTGACTCTAAAACCAGACGGCAAAGCCAGGGGGAGGCGGGCCCAGCAGAGCTGAGACAGAGCAGAACTGGGAAAGAAATGACACACTCTGACGGACTTTCCAAAACTCTAGCTGAAAATCACTCTGCTGGAATCTCTGGAAACAGCGTCCTGACTCCAAAGCTGTGCCGCACGGCAAGGAGCCCGTGCAAACGGGCGGCCTGCAGGGTCCACGGGATGCTCTGTGCTGTACCCGCGACATCTCTGCAGACCGAGCACTCCCCCAACGCAAAGAGTGTCCCAAGGGGACGGTCTGCTGGGGTGTGCCCTGCGAGGCCTCTCGGGAAAAGAGCTGCCCGGGGTCCGAGCCCAAGGGCACCTCCACCAGCCTCGGGCTGGGCTGGGCCGCCCTCCCCTTCCCTAAGCTCCAGTTTTCTCGACGGGGGTGGCAGTGGCAGTTCCAGCCAGGACGGGTACTGAGCAGGCTAAATAAGATGTGGCCTGCAAAGGACTCGCCACTGTCCCCGGGCCTCGCCTCTGGGCAGTGCGGCTCCTCAGTCCCTCCTCGTGGCTGGTCCTGTGCCTCCTCCCAGGCGGCCATGCGTTGCCCCAAAGGGCAGAGGCCCCAGCCGGGGAGGGCGCACCTGACAGAAACATGCTCCTCCTCCCGCTTCCCGTCCTCCAAGGAGCCCGCGGCACCGCCAGGAGCCGAGCTGCGGTGCGCCTTCCCCGGGGCCTCTGGAAGGAAAGGCAGGCGACGACGACAAAGCTGGGCTCTGTCCACCAGCCCCGGTCAGGGGGGCAGGAGGAGAAACGCGTTCTCAAAATTGCCACAAAAGCTTCTTCCTCCCGCCCCCCAGCAGCGCCCCTGCGCCCCACCCGGGCCCCGTGAGACGCCGGGCCAGAAATCTGGAAATCGGCCAAGCCAGTGGCACAGTCAGCTCCCCAACGTCGAGGGACAGGCCCAAGGGCAGGCACCAGGTCGGCCCAAGCCCTGGAGCCCCAGCCACTCTGACCCTCTCACGGCTGCATGAGGGGCTCGGTCCCCAGCAGGACGGGGGTGAGCAGGCAGGCCCGGCTCCGGAGCCGACGGGCCGGAGGCCAAGGAGGGAGCCCGGGGGGGAAAGGCCTGGCTCTGGTGTCACATCACCTCTCTGGCGATCACTCCAAGGCCACCAGGTCCCTAAAAACTCTCCTCAGGCACAGCAGACGTCTAATCGCACCCTAAAAATTTAGTGTCCAAATAAGGGAGCGGTCGGGGCTGGAACCGCTGGCCTGTCCCCACTCCAAAAAGCCCTTCGAGAGAAGCAGTTCCCAGGCCTGGGATTCCGTGGACAGGCTGTGACCCTGGAAGCACTAACGGGCACGTTCTTGTGGCTAATCTCTCTGACCCTCCAGATGGCTGTGCTGGGGACACACCCCAGCTGAGGCCTCGGGACCTTAGCTCCTGGCAGGGACTGTGCACCAGCACAGCGGCCCAGCCGAGCCAGCAGCTCCAAGGACATGCTCTGGGAGCCGCGCTCTGGAAGAAGACGTCCTTGGAGCCGTTCTTATTTAACCAAGTGAGAGCCAAATATAGACAACTAGGAAGCAGCAAACTATGTCATCTTCTGGGCAGTTTTTCTCCAGCTAATCGCCTCATTCCAAGCTTACGACAATGGCCTCTGGTTACAGAAAGCGCCCTTCCCTGAGCGCCAGCCCAGGGAGGCCCCAGAGCAACGTGCAGCGTCCCTACCATCATCACGACGGCCCTTTGCTCGTCCATCTCAGGCCGCCGGCTCCCACCCCAAAGACTGAGAACCCGGAACCACAGCACCACCGTGTCATTCCTTCCTGCGGGCTCTGACAGGGCCAATCACACCAAATCCAGGTTCCTCCACTTCCCCGGAACGCTGCCAAATGCCAACCAGTCTCACTCCTCTCCCCGCTCGTCGACCACCCCCACCCGACCACCGCCGTCCCCCACCCTCCATGCACGCGCACACACCACACGCACACACGCGTGCACACACACGCGCGCTTCTCTCTCCAGACAGGACACCTCCTGCTCCAAACCTCTTCATGTCTGCATCCATGTCTTACTTTTCAAACCATTTCCAGCCTGGGGTCGTCTCCACCCTCGCTGCCACCTAAATCCCATCCATGCTCCAGGCCCAGGTCAGAGGTCCTTCTTACACGTGGGCTAGGAAACATCAGGTCCACAAACAATGGCCAGGCACCGTCTGTGAGGACAGTGGCGACGAGAGTTTCAGCAGGCCACTCCCTTAGGTGATAAGCCACCCTCAGACCCAACGACAACAACTTAGCCCTCTCGCTCCTACTCAAGAAAGGCTGCTGGACCAGGAGTCAGAGGGCCACCATTATGGGAAGAACCCTGGCAACCGTGTAAATTGTGCACCTAGATAAACCCATTCCCACGAACCCGGGTCCTTCAACTCCTGCGGTAACGGGTGGAGGGACTCCACGTGGCGCGGCGTGTTCTGAGGCGTTTGCTCTTTTCTCCCTGAGGGAAACACCACAAGAGGTTCTCCACGCGCCAACGTAGAGACCTGAGACTCGGCGGGAAGAGAGCCCCCAACCCACCCCAATGTCACGTCCAGCCGTGGAGACTCACAGCCCTCCGCCCCGCGTCCTCCCCGCCATCGGCCTGAGCCCCAAGCCTCGGGATCAGCGCATCGCACGTGCGTCTCCGCCACTGCTTCTTACAGCGTGACGGTTCGGCCTCCTGCTGGTGAGGTCACCCTTCCCGGCAAGACTGAGTCAGCCTGGGACCCCGTCTCGAGAAGCTCACAGCGCTCGTGTGCTCAGGTGTGCTTGGTAGGCCAGGGCTGCCCGGAGGCCACAGCTCCTGCTGATCGATGTCTGGCACGTGTGGCCAGTGGCCAGAGCCTGACCGAACAGGCAGGACACAAAGCAGCAGCTGCCACCAGCCCTCGGATCGCTGGCATCTAGCTTGCAGGCGTGTACGCCTGCGCGGAGCGTCGTGTCCAACTGGAGCAGGAGCTGAAGTCTTTGAAACCTGGAGCATCCAGGCAGGGTCATCTCCCACTCGGCCCCCAGGCTGCCCCGCGGGCGGCCCCGGGAGCGGCCCCGCCAAAGGCTAGCGGGAGGGCCCGGGCACAGTCGGAGCATCGGCAGAGGCCTCGCCACACGTTTGCAGCCCCTCCCCCGCCGCTGACCACCCACCGGTCAGTCTGCACGCGCGGGTCCACGTGTCTGGGAATCCGGCTGTATTTACACTGCCCGCGCCTGTTGTTAGCAACAGAAACCAAGTGCTTCAAGGCAGAAAAGGCCGGCCAGCCAAACTGGCCTGCCGCCCCCGGCCGGGCCGGCCCCAGCTCCGGGAAGCGGCTGCCAGCCGCCCTGCGAGCTCCTGCCGACCACGTGGGCCGATGGCGCCCACGTTCAGGGCAGCTGGCCGGAGCCAGTCCCCCAGGTCGGTCACCGCCAGGTGGCCCCGGCACGGCCCCCCCCCTTCTTCCCTGGAGGCCACACCTCAGCACCTGGTGCCCTCGCCTGCCTGCTGCGGCCTCCCGCCAGCGCCGAGGACACCCGCGCTCCTCCCTCGGTGGCGAGGGACTCTCCAGATGAGCGCTGCCTCCCCAGACCCCGCCCCCGCCCCCCCGGCCTCTCCCACCTACAGCTCGTCCACAACGGATCGTGGCCCCGGTTCTGGCGTCAGGCTCCTCAGTGCAACCAATGCTGAGCAGGGCCCCTGCTCTGTTCTCGGCAGAGGAAAAAGGGAGATGTGACTCTTGCGCTCAAGGGGCTCACGGACTATCGACAGAACTGACGCCACGTGAGAGCCAGACCGAGCAGTCCAAGGTTCGTGGGCGGGAGGGGAGGGGGCTCAGACGGGGTTGACGTGGGGGGGAGACGCGAGACAGGTTCTCAAGGACAAACAGCAGGTGAACAGAATGAGACAAAAGGCCCTTTGGCATGAAGACTCGGGCTGTGACTCCAGGTCCCAGGGCAGGAAGAAGGCTGGCCTGCCAGGTGCGAGGGAAGGAACCGAACCTGCCCCACGGCCGCCACTCCCTCCGGTCCCTCTGCTCCTGCCTCTGCCGAGAGCGGGCTCGGTGCTTCCTCCTTCTGAGCGGGGCAAACGCCCTCCCCAGAGTGTCCACAACACCCAGCCCGGCTCCCGAGCCGGAAACACCCTGCTGGACCTCTCGGTGCTCCAGGCTCCCGCTCCCACACGGACCGAGCCTCGTGCTCCCCCAGCCGCACAGGGGGTCTCTTCTCGGCTGGCTCGGGTCAAGCTGTCTTCACTCACCAGAGCGGGAGAGGGTGCGAGGCTTTAGTGCCGCCTCTGGTCCCGCAGGGCCGGTCTCTCCTCCTCCCGCTCACACGCGCCGTCATCCAGCTCATGTGTTCCGAACACCAGCAGGTGCGCGGGGCCTGGGTCCATCCTGAGTTGACGTTCTAGTGAGGTGGGCACAAACGACCACCAACCCCGGGAAGGAGCCACCGCAGACCAAAGGCTGCGGGCTAAGGTGCGGGGGCGGGGGGGGGGTACTCCAGGTGAAGACGCAGAGCGGGGTCGGGGGGGCTGCCCTTGCACTGGCCCTGGAAGGTCAAATGGCACGGGACGAGGTGGGCCGTCCTGGGCAGAGGGACGACGAGAGCACAGCCTTGGTGGCGGGAAGGCAGCGACAAGAAGGGGAGCGAGACACAGTCTCATGGCAGTTGGCCCGGAAGGGGGCCAGAGACAGAAAAACACCAGACCCCAGCGGCCTCTGAGAACCAGACCAAGAATCCCACCTCTTCTCTGCGAAGTCAAGAACATTTTCTGAGGAAGGGATGATGGATCAGAAACCGTGCTTCCGAAAGAAGGGGCCGTCCTCAGAACCCAGGGCTGCAGCAGAGAGTTCTGCTTCTGTGGTCGCCCAGGGCTGGCGATTTTGGGCCGGGAGGGAGGGCGGAGGTCAGCTGGTCGGGTACAGCAGCGGAAGGCATGTCTTTGAGGCTGGGGTCCTGAGGACGAGGACAGGCCGGAGAAGCAGCGGGCCAGAGGGGCCAAGAAAGCGTAGGACGTGGGCGCTCGGGGGCTTAGGGAGGGGGCAGAAAGCCTGCAGCGTCCCAAACTCCAAAGCAGAAGAGCTCAGGCGATGAGGCCTTAAGAGGAAGGACTTCTTAGAGCAGAAAAGACTGAGGGGCTGTGAGGCGGCAGCCTTGCCGGGTTCTCGGCGGGAAGCCCCAGGTCCTAGTTCCGCCAGACAGGAGACTGGGAAGAAGGCTGGAGGCAGTGAGCAGGGAGGCAAGGAGAAGCGACGGGCCAAAGAGCGAGGCCTTCAGGCAGGAGCGGCTGCCAGGCGGGTGCAGGGTGAAGGTCAGGGGACGGCAAGAAGCCGCTGCAGTAGAGGAGCCACAGGGGAGGCGCCCTCTTTAGGGAGAAGCGGGGTTTCGGGCAGGAAGGAGAAGGGAGAAAACAAGAGGCGGGACCACTTTCTGTCCCTCCGTCCAGGCAATCCCGTGCCTTAGTGACCCAGCATCAGGCAGGGCTGGCAGGTGGAGCACTTGGACATGCGGGTCTGCAAACAGCACAGCTCTGCGGGGGGGGGGGGGAGCAGCTCAGGAGCACACACGTCCAGAAGAGACACACGCGCGCAGTGACACCCTGCATCAAGTCAAAAAAAACAAGCCACAGCCAGGAAGGAGACACTGCAAAGCACGTAAGTCACAAAGGATTAAAAAGAAGAACATATCAAGCACTTGGAGCAGCAACAGGAAAGAGACAACCCAAGTGAAAAACAGGCGAAAGAGAGGAAGAGGCGATTCAAAGCCAAGGAAACCCAGATAATCAATAAAACGCGAACTGGCGCTCCGCCTCTGAAACCAGGAAAACGCAAACAAAGCCACGCGACGCTGCTGCACAGTCGAAGAGTGGAAGACCCTCCGACGTTAGCAAAAACGCAGGGAAGGAAAAACACGTGGGCATTGCCGGTAAACACGCAAACCACCACCAACAGCAAGCAGGTGTGGCCTCGCGAGGGGAAGCATCGCACACGCCGCTCCCGCCGGCTGGTGTACAGGAACACGCGCGCGGTCCCCGTATAAGAACGCTGGTTACACACAACACGCGGAAAGGCTTTGATCTCCCCGCAATACCACACAGCAGCTCATCACACACCAATTAAACGGAACGATTTTATCCAGGCCCACTTTCCAACGACGACACGGGGTAAAACAAGCCCCCTGCCAACGGCTGCGTGGAGAAATGGTGTCGAGTGTACAAAATGGAACACACGCAATGCTACACATCATCCAAGGACACACACACACAAGAAGAAGACCTGCCAGGTGAGGAGGCTTAGCGATTTCCCAGAGGAAAGGACTGGGAAAGCTTATTCGGAGCCGCCGTATTTTTTCCTTTTTTTCTTTTTTTTGTCTTTTCCAGGGCCACACCCTCGGCCTATGGAGGTTCCCAGGCTAGGGGTCGAATCGGAGCTGTAGCCACCGGCCTACACCACAGCCACAGCAACGCGGGATCCGAGCCGCATTTGCGGCCTACACCACAGCTCACGGCAACACTGAATCTGAGTCAGTATCCAGCCATGTCTGCAACCTACACCACAGCTCACGGCAACGCCAGATCCTTAACCCACTGAGCGAGGCCAGGGATCGAACCCACAACCTCATGGTTCCTCATCAGATTCGTTAACAACTGAGCGAAGGGAACTCCAGTCATATCTGTCATATTTTAAAAATTTTTAAATAAGAGACCTGAAGCAAATATAGTAAAATGCTAATATTAAATCCGAGTGGTGGGTGCACAGGTTTTCATTAAATCAACTTTTTTCTTTTGCTTTAATATCTGTCTGTGGAAGATACCCAAATAATATTAGTCAAAAAAGGAAGTTTCGACACAATGCTATGTGTGTTTGCTTTTTGCTTTTAAAGAGCAAACCTAGAACATATTAAAAAAAAAGGGTTTAATCCCAAAACATAACAGTACTTAATGCTACTCTGGTAATGAGGTGATACGTGATTTTGGCTTTTCTTCCCAATAATTTTTGCTATGTACAAATATTCTGCAACCAGCATGGCTTTCTTCTATTATTTAAAAATTGTTGAAGTTGGCTAACTTTGCACAAAAGAATTGAGCAAGTAAAGGAAATGTGGAGAAGCTGGTCTGCCCACAGGAGGGGCTTTCACCAGGAACAAGGCAAGAGGTTGGCAGGGAAAGAGGGAGGCAGGGTGGACAGAAGTCTGACCAAAGCGCTACAAAAACGCAGCGCTGGGAGAGCAGGGATCAGAGGGTCCCACACCCAAGGAAGACCCTTCTAACAGGAGACGAAGGCAGAGGCAGACGGTCCCGGAGACCCGGAGCCACAAGGCACGAGGCCGCGAGGACCGCGCGGTCCCCAGTTCCACTCAAAACGCTGGTAACCGTTCGTTCTCCATCCAGAGTCTGAACCTGGCAAAGAAACCAGCTCGAGGGCCGGAAGGAAGACTCCAGGCCAAGCCGCCTGGGTACAAAGTCCCTCCTAAGAACAGACCCCAGAGGAGTGACCTTACAGCCCAAACTCTGCCCTCTCCTCGGCTCGCCCACCCTCCCGCCCCGCATGCACCCTCGGAAGCTTTGAGGGGACGCCAGGCCTGACCGCACGTGCCGTGATGAGAGGGTCACTGCAGCCCCACAGTGGCCTCGGCCTCGTCCGCACAGCCACCGACCCTCCTTCTCTGGACCTCGCCAGAAAGGCGAGGGGCATTCAAGGGACGGAATGAGAAAGGTGGGCTGCTGAGCAGCTGGGGGTCGCAGGCCCATCCTGCGCTTGGGCCAATACGAGCTGTCTAAAACCTCAAGCCAGCCAAGAGAGCACCGGCTGTGCGGCACTCAGGCACGGACACACCCTCCCGGCGTGCGCCTTTTCCTCCTGGGAATGGCACCCCGCCACGTCAGCTCCCGGAGGGTCACGCAGCTGTCACACAGCCCCGGGAGGCCCACCGAGCACGCGCGGACCTGAGGCCGCCCTTCACGCTTTCACAAACTGCGGGCCTCGTCCGAGGAGCCAGCTGCGGTCAAGCTTCGCCCAGAGGCCCCAAAGCCTCAATCTGCCTAATGCCAGCTTTTCTTTACGTTGAAAACTGACTGTGCAAAAACCTCACGCCATTTCAAAAGTCTACCCACAACAGACGCCGGAGAGAGTTGGGGAGAAGGAGCCCTCCTGCACCGCTGCAGGAGTGTGGGGATGAACACGGGTGCCGCTGTGGGGAGAGCAGGGAGGCCCCTCAAGAACTAAAAGTGCAGTTGCCCTACGACCCACTCCGGGGCGTGGATCCAGAGAAAACGCTCGTTCCAGAAAATACGTGCACCCCAGTGCTCACGGCCACCCTGCGTGCAACAGAGGAGACAGAGGAGTGGACTAAGAAGACGTGGTATGGAGATACCACACCATACTACTCGGCCGTAAAAAAGAATGAAATAATGCCATTGGCGGCAACATGGATGGACCCAGAGAGTATCATCATAAGTGAATGCAGAAAGCGCAAAACAAATACCACATGGTACCACTCACACGTGGATCTAAATGTGACGCAAAAGAACTTTTTTATGAAAGAGAAACAGACTCAGAGACACGGGAAACAAACACGGTTTTACCCTGGGGAGGTACAAGGGACAAATGAGGGTTAGCAGATTCAAACTACTGTATGGAAGACAAAAACGAGGTCCTACAGCAGAGGGAATTAGAACCAATATCCCACAATGACCACCATGGAAGAGCACGCGAGGAAGTGTACACACACAGGCCCGCACAAAGGGCTCACCGTGCTGTACACCGGGAATCAACACGAGACTGCAAATCAACTACACCTCAGTTTAAAGGAATAAAAATGGAACATTGATTGTGGTCACAGCAGTTTTTCCTGTTTTTCTAGGACCAGTGCTACAAAGAGGAAGAGGCGCAAGAGGGTGAAAGAACACACACGCAAATTCCTCGGTGGCTCAGTTTCCCCTCTTTCGACCTGCCTCTGACCCATAAGGACGCCACACAGCAAGGGGTTCCTCCTGCACGTGCCTTCTTGTGAGAAGGTGGCCACCCGCCCCCACCTAGGATCATGATTTGTTGGGGATGTGAGCTTCAATCCACAGCTGCCCGGGACGGGTGTCATCTGGAAGTGACGGCAGGCACTTCCAGATCAGAAACTGTCGCACGGATGAAGCAAAGGACAATCCCTGCCTGGCGCCTGTGACCCAGGAGCTGGAGAAGGGCGAGGGGCCGGCAAATGGCTTGTCCCTGACCTCTCACCACTGAGTCAGCCTCCCATCTGTGAGTGGAGGAGAAGCCCAGCCCCTGGTGGTTCCGAGGGAATTCAGCTCTCGGTCGGCCCTCTTCCCGCCCAGGGCCGCTATGCAGGTTAGACAAAATCATGCCTTCGCATGGGCCAGAGCACAGGGGACGCAGCTCTGTCTTGTCGGAAGCCAGTGCTCCCATCCGGTTCCCAGACGCCACGGATGCCTTCCCCCTGGAAGTGAGAACACAGGCCTCGGGCCTCGACCCGACTGCAGTCCAGCTCTCAGGACACGGCGACTCACAAAGCTGCGTTTAAAGACCGTCTGCGGGCGCTCGAGGAACATCCGGGCCCCGGGCACTTTCAGCTCCCGTGTCGCTCATCCCTAGAAAGCGACTCAGACACACCACGAGCGCAGCTCCGGACAGAGTGGTTTTCTCTGAGCCGCAGGCTCACCTCGCACATCTGTATTTTATCAGCCGTCACTGTCAGAGCTTTGGAAATTCCTTTGTGGTAAAAATGGTACAGAAATGTCCTGTGCTTGTAAAAACAAAAGGAACACAGCTCCGGATTTTTAAGATGGCAAGCATGACTACTTATCACACCATTCGACACGCCACCAGAGATCGCGTTAAAACTGAGCCGCGTTCACCGAAGAAGAGGGTCTGTCTCCTCCCTCCGACGCTAAGGTGTCCGAGGTCCGCCGCCCAGCCTGCCGAGGACCTCCGAGCGGACGGCCCTTCCCGGAACCCCCTTCGCTGGCGACGCCAGGACCCCCGCGTGCTCTCCTGCTCGCTGCTGTGGACGGTGTGTCCCCCTCCCGTCACCTGCGGGGTGCCAGGCCTCTCCCCGTGGGTCGGCTGCGTTAATTCCATGCCCCAAAACAATCTTGGGTGCCAAGCGTTGTCCATCCTACTTCACCAAACAGGAAAACTACAGCCCGAGATCCTACGGCTGCCCAAAGGCGAAGCCGGGCTCCAGCAGGCCTGACTACGGCTCCTGTTCTCCCACCGTCCCGTGGAAGGTGCGGCCCGGTGCTGCTTTTATCGCCTCCACTTCTGAAAAGGAAAAGCACAGAACCCGCGAGACAGAGTCCGTAACAATACTTTATATGCTGTTATTCCTCAAATGCGAATGACTCTCGTTACCTTCCAGGAGAAGAGGCACAAAGCAGGGCTGACTCGATGCTCACGCGTGCACACACACATGCACGCACGCGCACACACGCACGCACACGCATGCATGCCAACAGTCCCAGGAAGTGAACTCCAAATGCAGCCCGACAGGAGACTTGTCTCTCAACATTCAAACTCATAAAACCCTGAAAACCTGTGGTCCGGCCCCCGGCACCACACAAGGTGTTTGGCAAGACGGTGAGCAAGCTTCCCACTTCCGGCCTCCCTGGCACAGACTGGGCTTGCTGCGGAGCCAAGGAGCTGCGGGTATCAAGTCGGCGAGGCCTTCCTGTCTGCCACCCCCCACTCTCCTCTCCTTCTGTGACGACCGTCCTTAAAGCATTATTTCAAGACACACTGTCTTCAGGAGCCGCAACCGCGTTGCGAGTTTTCACTCCTGACTCCTGCACAAGCCCGCGACTCTGGTTCCAAGTTCTTGAAAACTCTGAAACCCACACCCGCTTCGTTCCCGTAACCTGGCGGCCGTGGCCAGGGGAAGAGAGCCCGGCGCCTGGCCCCGTATTTCAGAGACAAAGTTCAGAGAAGGCAGGTCAGGAAAGAGGACGCTCCGCCTCTAGGCCTGAGGCACAAATGGCTTTCGAGAAGTTTAAGAGGCTGGCGGTCAGCGGCAGCAGGAAAATGCCCCCAGTTCTGGAGCAGCTCTTCATTCAGGGACACACACACACACAGTCCACAGCGAGAGGCAGAGAACGCGACACAAGTCCTGACGAAGGCTGGCTCACAAAACCAGACTCAATCAAGAGGTACAGGGCCCGCCCCCAGAGGCGTCCCTCAGGGAGGAAGGAGTGAGCAGGGGCTCGACGGCCAACCCCCCCGTGCTGGTTCCACGTGGGCGTCCCGCCTGTCTCCGGGGCTCCTGCCTCAGCTCGCACCCCCATTTCACACTTCTCTTCCTCTTCTACCAGTCCCCGTCCCACCGGTTTCCTCCCTCCCCAACCAGGGGACGCAGGGTCTACCAGAGCACAGCGGGCTTAGTTAGAAGCTCTCGAAAAGGGTGTCCTGCGTTTTTCCACCTTGCCCTCTGCCACCACCGACACGCTCACGAGCTTTCCTCCGGCGCCCCCACTCTGCTGTACAGCGACCCCCCCACGTCCTTGGGCTCACAGACGCGCCGGCACCTGCTGCCCCGAACGCACACCAGGCTCGCCCCCGGCCCTCTCCTCCCCTGGCAACCTCACCTCTCCTCTCTGTGCAGGGCCCACTCGGACCCTCGCCTCCCAACGGGCAGCCTGGCTTCGATTTTACGTTGTCACCCATACCTCTCGATCGTTCTCGGACCTTGGCGTTGCCTGAGATAATGCATCTCAGTCTTGCCGCTAAAACCCTTCCCCCTGAGCACAACGTCCCTTCCTGGCTGTCCATCTTTTTAGCATCCAATGCTGCCCTTTGGCCTTGGTCCGGGCTCGCTTCCCTGGAGCCCCTCCTCCTTCCTCGGTGCCATCAGCCCGCCCTCTGTCCTTCCATGAGCCCACGATCCGCCCCACCCTCGGATCCCTGGCCCTGTTCTCGCTCACTGCCCAAGGAGGACACACGTACCAACCCGTGGGGATACTCGGGGCTCCTACAGGACGCAGCATTTGCTTTTAGCCGGTGTACACACTCCCATGCCCTTTCGTCCTTCCTAGCGTGTTACAAACCTAGGACTACGGAAGGGACATGCACACAGTTGTAAATGCAGTGTATGTAAACGCTGTGTAAACAGTTGCTGATGCGGGCAAGGGGCACATTCAAGCTTTGCTTTCTAAAACTCTCTGGGACTTTTTTCCTGAACATCTGAGGTTGTGGTGGAATCTGCACAGGTGGCGCCCACGCATGTGAAGGAACAACATGCTACTGATGAGGCGTGATGCGGGGTCAAGTCAATCATCAGCCTTCTCTGCTCCTTCGGGGGGTCGGCTCAAAACGGCTGATCAGGAATCAGTACAGCTGGGGGTTCCTGCCGCGGCACAGTGGGTTCAGACCGGGTTGCTACAACCACCACGGAGAACAGGATGGAGATACCTCGGAAAACTAAACACAGAACTACCATGTGACCCAGCAATCCCACTCCTGGGCATCCATCCAGACAAAGTTCATTCAAGAAGACACACGGGGAGTTTCCACTGTGGCTCACTGGTAATGAACCCGACTAGCATCCCTGAGGACGCGGGTTCGATCCCTGGCCTCACTCGCTGGTTACAGATCTGGCTTTGCTGTGGCTAAGCGGTGTAGGCCTGTGGTCACAGCTCCAATTCGACCCCTAGATTGGGAACCTCCACATGCCGTGGGTGTGGCCCTCAAAAGAGAAAAAGAAAGAAAGAAAGAATCGGGTTGCTGCGGAGGCACAGGTTTGATCCCCGGCCTGGCGCAGTGGGTTAGGGATCTGACCGCTGGGGCTTGGATTGAATCCCTGGCCCAGGAACTTCACATGCCCCGGGTGCAGCCATAAAATTTAAGAAAAGAAAGAAAAAGGAAGAAATCAACACATCTAAACGTGTCTGAAATGTCTTTTCGAGATGCTGTGAAGCGTTCAAGAATGAAATGGTCTACTGTCGGGAATTCACCTGCAAAACTCCACCGGAGAAGGAGAGGGAGTGGACGGGGCAGGAAAAAGCAGCGGGTCCAGGCGCCGCTGGCAGCTGAGGCTGGACGGGGTACGCGCGTCCATCTTCCATCCCTCTGCTTGGGTGCCTGTCTGACATTTTCCACAATAAAAGTTAAAAAAATAAAACCGCTTAATTTGAAGATTGAGGGGGAGTTGCGCCAAAGGTCACCCACAGACTATCTGCTGGTTACACACTGAAAGCTGTAATTTTATAATGGAGACATCTGGCTGCCCTACCTTACGTGGTGACCGAAGTTAGCCTCAGTAATAGTGAGGAAACCAGCCGTTATGTGCCTCCGAGCTGCTGCTTAACCCAACCCTAACGAGCCTCCTCGTCTAATTCACAGAGAACACGGGGCAAAGAGGAAGAACCTGAACAATACCCACGAAGAAACAATACGACGAATCCATCAAGTGGCAAGAAAATTCATGCTGAAAACGTAAGAAGGAGGAATGCCTCCCACTGCACTCGTTTCCCACCGCACCTCCAGGAAGCCACCTCCCACCTGGCCTCTTCCACGGTGTCCCCAGGTCTCTGCCGGTCACCCCGACCCGCCGGTCTCCCACCAAGTCCTCCAAACTCCTCCTCCTCAGCGCCTTCCACTCGCGCCTCCTTCCCCACCGCTCTCGGACCCGTGGACTTGACGACCTACGGCAGAAGCCTCCTACAACCAGTTCTTTGCTCCACGTTCACCTTCTTCAAATCTATTCCCTACAATTCAGCCAGTGATCTTGCACATTCAACCCTATCAGGCCAGTGCGCACCTTCTTTCAGCAGCTCGACTGCCCAGAGCAGCGCGTCCTAAAATGTGGGAGGAACCACCAGATTGCATTACACAGAATTAAATGGCATGAAATCAGAAGGCCAACAAGCCATTCATTCTGTAAATCTTTCAAGCCTTCTCACTAGACTAAGAGGAAAGTCCCCACCTGCCATGTCTGGATCACTGAGAGTCTTGGGGAACCGGGGGGGTGGGGTGGGGGGGTGGGGGAAGCAGACACTCAAGGCAGCAGTTTCTGGCAAAATTTTTCAAGACTGTTTTTTGCGTTCACTTGTATTTGTATTTACTTTAGAACATACCTTCTGATTCTGGCAAGTTATTCTGATCTTCCACTTTAACAAAGGGAGGTAACGTTTCCTTTGAAAACACATTTCAGTTGGGAAGTTAGCTGACTTAAATACGTAAATCTCAGTTCAGAGCGGCCTGAAGATGGGGAGCAGTGATTTAGGTCTGGGGAACACTGCCCCAAAGCATAAAATCCAAATTAATCTGTGTGACCGTGGGCACCTCAAAACAAGCTCAAATGGTTTGATCTGTCGCTGCGAACCAGAAGGACCTCAGCAGCCACCTCAAGGACGTGAAGGAACCTACTTTCCAAGGCTACAGGGTAGACAGGTGCCAGGCAACTTCCGCCAGGCTCTCGGGCCACTGACTTCCCAGGCCTGAGCCGCCACGTGGAGGGGCCGCAGGGGTCACGGTGGGAGGCCGAGGAGCAGGGGCCAGAGGGCGAGGGTCCCAGCCACTGGAGTTCTCCCCAGTCAGGCTCCACATGTGGGAACGAGTCCAGCCCCAGCCCCCTCTGAAAAAAATTACATGAGCAGACCCCAGGCAAGACCCCAAACCACGAGAGATGATACGAAAGCTGTTGAAGGCTCCCCGGTGTTTGGGGTGGCCTGGCACGGCCACCAGTGCACCTGCAGGCTCCCCTTCTCTCTGCCCCGAGACCACCTCCGCCCAGCGTGACCCCTCAGCACGGCTGTCTGGCTCTCCTCTGGCCTCGCGCAGGCCCTGCCCGCCCTGCACCTGCCCCCCCATTTGAAAAATAACTCCTCACAGCGGCCAAAGGCACAAAGTATCAAAAAGAAAGCCAACCGACCCTACTTCACACTCGGAACCAGCACGACTCCCTCTGCCACCCACCGCCCTGACCCACCCGCCTTCCCGCCAGCAACTGGATGACTCCTGTCCTCTCGGGACCCCTGGACGCTGGTGGCGGCCTCGGCCCAGGGTCCTGGCCCTGCCCGTCCCGGCGACCCCCCGAAGCCGTCTCCCCCGTGGCTCCCTTAGCAGCGTCCTTCCTTGAAGGGCCTCCCGGGAAGCCTCTGGCGGCCCCGGGCAGCGAGGCCGAGGGGTCCAGGCTGTCCTCTCCGCAGCCTCTCACCCCGAATTTCCGGTCTTCCTCATTCTGATCGGTGAACAAGGCTTTCTTTTCTGGGTTCACGACCCTCGGGCGCCACACGTCCAGGTGGCTGAAAGGTGCTGTGGTTTCCAACGCAACCAGGAAGCACTGTCCCTGGGGCGGCGGCGGCGGGGCCTCGTCCTCCCCTCGCCCCGCGAGCCTTCCTCCGTCCGTCCCAGGCAGCCGAGCGCCTCTGCACTTCTTCCCGCCGCATCCTCGCGGCCCCTGACCCGCGTCTCCCCAGCAGCAAGCCAGGCCCTCCCCCAGGCGGCCCCTCCCGGCCCCACCGCAGCCGCAGCCGCAGCCCCGCGTGCAATCAAAGAGCAACGCCTTTCCGTCACTGCCACGCCGCCTGGCCCTGGAGCGCCGGCTCCCCAAAGGGGCCCGGTGCAGGGGCCCCCAGCACCCAGAGAAGCCGCTGGGCTCCCGGGCAAGGGCGAACGAAAACAGGCTGGGACCCGAGGACCCGGGGCAATTCCCGAGGGCCTCTCACACAAGGGCGTGTTTTGGAAACCGAACGGGAAATGTTCCCTATAAACAGCGCAGCACGGTTTCAGCGGTCAGGGTTCATGCTGAACGAGGAATATCCGAAGAAGTTGAAGCCAGGCAGCCTCGCGCCCCAAGACCCTCAGGCGAACAGAAGCCTACCGATTTTATCTCAAGACCAAATGTAACAGGAAAAAGTTATTTTAGGTTTTTTATCAATAGAATTTAATTCCTGCTTCATCTTACTACGAACTTAATTACAGTTTGAGAGTAAGAACTGGAATCATAAAAACACAAGAAAGAAAAGAATCAATTATTTTTATAATTCTAGCGAGTGAAGAAAATTTTTCAAAGCATGACATAAAATACAACTCCAAAGCCATGAAGGAAAACATCATACATGGAACTACACAAAAATTTAAAACATATGAAAGGCAGCACAAAGTCAAAAATTAAAACAACTGAGGAGAAAAATAATCACCAGCACTTGCGGAAAAAACAGCTCTAACGTGATCTGTGTGGAAAAGCACTTACGAATCTACAAGAAAAAAATACTGACCAAATCAAAAATAAAGCATTTGAACAGAAAATTCGCGTAAGAATAAGCTCAACCACCGGCGAGCATCAAAGGGCTTCAGTGTTACTAGAACGGAGGCGATCTTACAGCGGCGGCAAGAAACCCTGTGCACACATCAGGCCGGCCAAGACCGGACACCCCAGAAGACCCGTGTCGGCAGAGGGCGGTGAGGCAGGCGCCACGCGGGCTGCTGCTGAGATCCCAGCCGATGCGACCTCTGCGGAAAGCGGTCTGCCACTTCCTACCGACACGCTAAACGAGCACGACCTCGGATCGGCAATCTTCCTTCTGGGGTCTTTGCCTAAAGGGGCAGGAGAAACGGGGGCAAAGACAGCTGCTCACCACTGTTTCCTGCTCACGTGTTTCTAACAGGAAGCAAGGGGAAGGACTCAAACACCCATGAATCGGGGTGGTTAAATACACGAGGACACACCCACCTAGAGAAAGACAGTGCTGCTCCCAACACTGATGCACCGACGTGGAAAGACGGCCTAGGTACATTATCAAGTGAGAAAATCTCAACCAGTTTTTAAATTGGGTTAAATATATAGAATATAAACTTTGCTGTTTAAAGTATTTTTAAGGGGCAAACCCAGTGGCATTAATGGCATTCACGATGGTGTGCAACCACCACCATTTCCAAGACTCTTCCACACTCCCAGAGAGAAACGCTCTAACCATTTAGGACAGCTTGCAGTTCTCCCCGGGCTCCTGGCAACTGCTCATCTACCTTCTGTCTCTACGCCTTAGCTTGTTACTGATGTTGCACAGAAGCAGAATCAAAGACTCTTTGTCCTCTTATGCCTGACCTACGTCACTTAGCCCCCATTGCTTTAAAGGTTCATCTGTGTATCAGAATCTCATCCCTTTTTATGGGTGAATAATATTCCACTGCACATACATACCACATTCCCTTCATTCATTTATCCATGGGTGAACACTTGGGTTGTTTTCACCTTTGGGGACAGTGAATAATGCTGCCATGAACGTGCCGTGAAGCCTCTGAGTTCTGTTTTCAATTCTGCTGGGTTCGTACTTGGGAGTGGAACTGCTGCATCACGAGCTTTTCGGGGAACCAAAAGAAGGCAGTCTCATGACACCTGTACCATTTACATTCCCGTCAGCAGCATAAAAAGGTTCCGAATTTCTGCACACTGTCATAATGCTTCTTGCCATGTTTTTATTAAAGTATAATCTGTTTTGTAAAAATAAAATAAATGTATATACAAACGTAGAAATAAATCCATTGTCACCCAACTGTTACCAATGATTATATTCCTGAGGCATGGGTTTATACAACAGGTTCCTATTCTGACTTATAGATTTTTCTACTTGGCAAGTTTTTAGGACAAATGTATTGCCTTTGTTACCGAAAAATAAAAAAGGAAAAAAATCTTACACAAAAATGAGCCTGGCACAGTTCTGTGCATGCTTGCTCATCTGAAATTCTAACACCTCCCAGCTCTTGAGCTGTGGACACAGCAGGTGGGTCCCGAGTGGGCAGCAGTGAGAAGCTCTGAGTCCCAGCCCTGCGGCTCTGCCACCTTGGCGCTGGCTCTCTCCCCTCGAAACTCCTGCGCACGGGGCTGGACCAGGCTCTGAGCCGGCAGCCCCAGAACCGTCCTGGCCGCTCAGACACCTTCAAGCCCGGGGCCTTGCCAGGGCTCAGCGCCACCGGCAGCCCCCTCCTCTTAGCGGGGTGTGCCTACGAAAATCCTCGTTTCTGGAGTGTGCGGGACACGACAAGGCTGGGCCGAGGAGGAGGAGGTCCCTTTAGCAGCCTTTCCTAGGCCGAGACAGGGCTCCACGGCTGGGCCGAACTAGGGAGGGGGCTGAGCAAAGGAGGGCGCTAGGAACACCTAAGAGTCACTGACCACAGCAGACAGAAGCGCAGACACGGACTTGAGACCTGAGAACGTCCCGGACGCACGGGCAGCTGGCATCCACCGCGACAAGGGTCGCGCCTGAGGCGACAGCAAGGGGCGGGGCCTGCGGCCACGCGGCTCCAGCAGGGGACCTTGCCTACATCGCCCACGCGGGCAGCAGACAAAGGGAAAGCCTGACCTCTGCGGGAGAGGCCTGAGGCCCGGTGGCGAAGGGGAGCCAGGGCAAGTCCTCCCTTCCAGGCGTCCTCAGCCGATTGGCCGCCAACTGCGGACTTTGCCCTTGAAATTCAACTCCTGGGCTAGAGAGAGATAATCCCCCGGGCATGTCCTGTGCAAACGTGGCTCAGCGACAGAACTACTCGATGATGCCGAGCCTGCCGCAGGAGGCTGTCCCGAAGGGCGGGGGGACCTTTTGGGCATGAAGGTCACCTGTCTTAAAAGAATCATGTGCCCAGATGGCCGTGTCCCAACTCGAGCGCACACAGCTGGAGAGCTCACGCAGAGGCGACAGGGATACGGCGAGTCCCTGGGGCCTGGACCAGGCTCTGCCGATGCTCTGGCCTAAGCACCCAGGAGTCGCCAAAATGTAGCTGTGGGACTCTCAGCGAGAGAAAGAAGGTGCGTGGTCAACACCCGGCCTCACACCCTCCCGGGTCCCAGCCAGAGCAGGAAGCGACTTAGGAACCTGCTAAAAAGGCAAACTCTCAGGCCCCACTTTAGAGCGAGTAAATTGGAAACAGGCTTTCCACGTGAGCCTGGGGCTGCTCTGGTCTGAAAACCACGGCTCAAGAGCCTAGAGGGCTCTGTACAAGGAGCTGGGATGCTCCGTCCCCACCAGGCGGACGCCCCTCAAGTGCATTTAATCGGACGGCAAGGGGCGTCCGGATGGCGGGGACTGAGGGTCCCAACTCCGAGTTACACCCAAGAAGACCAGTTTCTTCCTGCTCTAATTCTATCCTCCCCGTAGGCTCCTAAGTTTCTTTTCTCCCCGCTGAACTCAACTGTGTCCCTTTTCTGCTTTCAGAAGAACGACGCCCCAATTCTTGAGGAGTCCCAACACTTCAAGTTCTGACCTCAACCAAGCTTTTCCCCTCATCCCCTTGCCCACTTTGTCCCTCACTCACGGCAGGTGACCAACTAACGAGGGCTCAGTGACAGGGGCTGGAGACAAAAGCACCTGCTGATGGAGTCTCCCCAAACCACGGGGCAACCCTCCGATGCAAAGGGGTTGCTAAGACAGGCAGGGCTGGGGAAACAGGAAAGCAGAACACAGAGCAGCTGCTGTGTGTGTCCGCAGTCCACGCTCAGAGCGAAAGCCAAAGGCGCCCTGCCCTGCTCGCCACGGGCTCTTCTGTCCAGCTGGTGCGCTGGGCTGAACTCGGACCTCATCAAGCCGGGGGTTCGAAGCCTACAAACACCTCATCCATCTTCATGTCAGAATCCCAGCCCTTCCTTGAGTCACTGCGTCCAAACATGACCAGTCCCTCAAAAAAGAAGTTCCCACCAACAGAGACCAGTCCACGTTCAATTTCCCGCAAATGAAAGTTGTGACCTGATACATTTCTTCCCTCAAATACGTCCCACAAACTTGAAGACTCTGAGAGAGACCTGTACACTGGAAAGTCAGTTTATAAATGCTGGCTTACGGACAAATTCAATCTTCCAGAACCAAACTCCGTCTTCTTATCCTGAACCGGAGGGGGACCTCACATGAGACCTAGTGAATTCACTGCGGAGGATTAAGGAGGGATCACGGCCCCTCCCGCCCAGAGAGAGAGGCGGGGTCCAGGCTCTTCCCAGTCGGGCCCCGCCCGCCCCCAGGCCTCGCTGTGGCCAGCCTTCTCCACACTGACCCAGGGGCTCCCTTCAGAGAAAGATGAAAAACACTTAACCCCCGAGACAGACACTACCTGCCCCAGCTGTCGATGGAGAGAGGAGAACAAGACAGCAGACAACACACAGCGATCCAGGCAAAAGAGGCTCATTCCTGGACTTCCCGTCGTGGCGCAGTGGTTAACGAATCCGACTAGGAACCATGAGGTGGCGGGTTCAGTCCCTGCCCTTGCTCAGTGGGTTAAGGATCTGGCGTAGCCGTGAGCTGTGGTGTAGGTTGCAGACGCGGCTCGGATCCCGCGTTGCTGTGGCTCTGGCGTAGGCCGGTGGCTACAGCTCCGATTCAACCCCTAGCCTGGGAACCTCCATATGCCGTGGGAGCGGCCCAAGAAATAGCAAAAAGACAACAACAACAACAACAACAAAAGAGGCTCATTCCTCATCCTGGGCGAACCAGGAGGAGGTGCAGAGGGCTTTAGAGGAGGGCACGGCGCCTGGAATCACCCCACCCTCGAGCTGGATTAGGCCCGGCAGTGGCTCTCGGCTCCTCAGCTCCGGACACGGACACCAGCAAATTCAGCTGCTGCTGTAAGAACTCGCGCCAGTGACGCCAGCACGAGGCGCTGCCCGAGCGGGGCTGGCATCTCCCGGTGACGCGACACAAGGCTGCCATCTACGAACGCTTCAGCAACACACACTGCTTGATCCCGAGCGTCAGGCAGACCTGTCAACATCGTTTACGCTTCTCCCGCTCATGAGTTCTGAGCCTATCCACCCTCCAGGTCCCTTGGACTGCCCCAAACTCCTTCCCTTGACTCTCTTCCATCAAATTCCGCGTTCCCCTTAGCCAGCCACCCCTCTCGAGTTTCGATGCCTCATCCCGGGTGGTGCCAGAGACCTAGAATCCGCCCCGTCACGCTGGTTTTCCACAGACGGGGGGGGGGGGGGGGGGGGGATGGGGGGGGTTTAGATGGAAAAAAATAAGTTTCTCCTTCCTTGTTTAACCAGACTTAAATACAGCTAAGCCCTCCCGTTGCTCCTCACTGCTTCCTTTTCGACTGGATCCACCTCCCTTTCGGCGCGACCCAGAGCTGACAAAACCCACCGCCCTCCCAGCGCCCGTGTCCTCTCGGCAGGCCCTCCCAGCACAGCGGAGCAGTGACCCAGTCGGGAGCGGCGGCGACTCCCGCAGCACAGGGCCCAGGCCCAGAGGCCTGCTCTCTCCGCATTCCCATTTCTGTCCGAACCCAAAAGGGTGAGTAAATCCGGTGGGGGCGGGGGGGGGCGGGGCCAAAGAAAAGAACCTTCCGCGCGCTCTCTGTCCCTTGCAGACTCCAGAGCGGGAGTCGCCGAGTCCGTCAAGTCACAGGCTGCAAACCAAGGCCACCGCCACCGCCAAGATCCCCGCCGCGGTCCCGGACTTTCCTCCGCGTCCAGACGCCGCGCCGGTCGGGCTCTTCACCTTCCTTTCCCTTCGCCAGCGAGTCTGCTCCCGCGGATCCCACGCTCTCATTCTCAGCTCCCACACGGGAGGACGAAGCCCCGCGCGTGGCTCCTGCGCCCTGCCTCCTCTTTCCGCCGCTCCTTCGGAACACAGAGCGGCTCCACGCCGCCGATCCACGAAGGCGGGTCCGGTGGAGCTCCGCGCCAAGCACACCCGCCTCCGGGACCGGGCTTTGGGAGGTGACAGTGCCATCATCACGGCCGCCTCTGGGAGCTACCGAAGGGAAACTGCCGGAGAAATACGCCCCTTGGCCTCACCTGCGGGCCTTGGTCCTCCAAAGCAAAGGGAACTCGAAATCATCGGGCGCCTCCCTCAGGGGCCAAAGCCGGGAAGCAGCCGCGCCCAGCAGCTCCCGGCCTGCCCGAGGCCCGCAGGGCACAGAGGCCCGCCAGCGGGTGCTGCCGATGTGCCCTCCCCGACTATTTCCACACGAGATGACAGCACAGCTGAGCGCTTTGGGGGCGCTCAGAGGAGATGTGAGGCCTCCCGACACGCTGCTCAGTCCGGCAGCAACGCTCCTGCTTCTTGCAGTTGAAAAAAAAAACCTCTTTCTAATTACACTTGCACATAAGATGCACCAAGCTGCGTGTGCTACTCCTTCTCGGGAGGAAGGGGTTAGAACCTCCTCGTCCCGACCCACCGCTCCTCGGAGACGGAAATCCTGGTGTCCGCTGCGGAGGCAGGTCTCACCCGAAGCGTGTCTCCTGGAAGATCAAGGACCCGGAGCTTCCCACACAGCTCCCGGTCTCGGCCACACGCACGTGCCAGGAGCCTCAGCACACTCTGTCACCTCCCTCTCTCAGCCCCTGAATTTACCCTCGACCCACCTGCCATCCTGCTCTGCGACTCACAGCTCTGCCCACAGAGAGGGGGTCCCTTTCACCTCGGAGGCTCCCCTGTTCAGCCAGACTGCCCTCTGGTTTACGTCCTTCTTCACAAAAGCAAGTGACAAAAGCCAGCTTAGGATCCATGTACGGAGAGGGAACACTCACTGCTGCCCTGCTAACATGAGACACCTGTCCAGGACACAGAGGAAGGGGCTGCCGCCTGGCATTCCTCAGAGAGCAAACCCGACGGACCAGCACTCCGACACAAGCTCTGCTTGGCTTAGTCATGGTTCACTCGGCCTTAGGCAGTAACGCAGGTTCTCTTCTCAGCACCTGACAGTGAGAACAGCACAGGCACGAAATCTCGCCAACCCTCCGAAACCGGGGCTATCGCCACCTCCATCGTACAGAAGCGGAACAGGGGCTGCAGAGCTGGGAAGCGGCGGAGCCAGGCGCGAGGCCCAAAAGTCTGACCCGGCTCCGAACATCACTCTTGGGTTGGATGGCTCTTCTCCTAACACACAGATCTGTCTCTGAACACAACTGGCCACTCCAGGCTCTAAACGAGAGAGGGGCAAACACTGCCAGTTTTCTCCACTGAGAGGAAAACAGTGCCAGCAGTATTCATTCCCAGAGCTGGTCTCAGTCTAGGCAGCTAAACAAACGAGTGCCCCAAACACCTGCCGACCAAACTTTTCCCGGAGGCACTGACGGAAACCACCCAGCTCCTTCCCCAGACCTGGAAGCCCTTCCGGCTGCCTGGGGGGAGCCTCTCCAGCAGCCGTTGCCACCAAGCCCCAGCCGGCTGAGCGCCCAGTCTCCAGCATGAGAACCAGTTTGAAATGCTCCGGCTGATGAGGTGAAGTTACTCAAATATCTTTAAGCATAAACGACGAATAGTGGTCAATTTGAGGAAATGAAACACATCAAACATTACGCTTAATTTCACAGGACTTGAGGGAGTCTCGCGGCAAGGGTCAGAGTCAAGTCGGGATGTCAAGGAAAACGACCGGGACCCACTTCCCGGAAGCGGGAGCTGGAGCCTCGCGAAGCCAGCTTTCTTCCCCAAGGTCACCCTGTGACCGGCGGGGCTCTTGGCCTTCCTCAATCAATAGAAATGGATAAGAGGTCCGATAAGAAGCCCAGGCAGGGCTTTATCCCAGCCCTGCTGCGGCGGGCGGGCGAGTGAGAGCAGCACCAGCCTCCGAGGCAGCGGCTTCTTGGTTGCGGCGAAGGCAGGGCCGGGGCCAGGGCCGGGCCAGAGGGCGGCTGAGGGGTTTCGCCCACCCTTCGGGGGGGGTTGTGTGCAGCACCCTGCTTTTGCTCAGCTCTTCAGAAGGGGCAGCTGGGTGTTCCGGTCTTTGTGGCTCTTGTCCGTAACTTGCCCCAACCGCACAGAACACAGTTGTTTTGGTCGCTTCTAGTTTCCTTGGATGTTGTCGCTTAGAGGAGACATTTTTCCAGGTCAGGCACTGCAGCGAAGGGTCCCAGGCCCCAGCCTATCTGAACCCAGCAAGTCACAGCTGGAGCCAGGACTAAGCCCAGATCTGCTGACGACCTGGCCAGGCCTCTTGCGGCTGCGCTGTGCACGCAGGGGGCTGTGCACGCAGGGGGCTGTGCACGCAGAGGGGTTCACGGCGGCGAGCAGTGACAGAGAGCACAGGTGTGCCAGAAACCAAGCGCTTTATGTCAATTAACTCACTTAACCCTTGCGACGGATCTCTGAGTGGGTACCACTGCTCCCAATTCACAGACGAAGACACCAAGGTTGACAGAGGTTGCCTCCCTAGAGGCCCCCAGACCTGGGTCTGGAAGGCTCGGAGTCAGAGCTGGCGGAAGCAGAGGCGAGGCGCGCTGGGGCAGCTGGGTCCAGAGCACCGGGAGGAGCCCCCGCTGCCGGGCAGGACCTCGGGGATCCTGCCGGGGCTGGCCTGCAGCTACGGGGCGGCCAAGAGGCCACTCGAGACCCCATGACCGAGGAGGAGAAGCGTCCCACAGGCGGGCAAAGCCGAGCCGATAAAGCTGGGTGAGAAGGACCACCCAGAGACCCTTCTGGGGTCTTGACAGAAGGATGAATAAAATATTCACTCCTCCTAACAGAGCGTCCGACTGGACCTGGCCAGCGAGCAACCCGGGCTTCTTCTCTCCAAGTGCTGCTGTGCACGGGTAACAATGACGGAAAAGCACGGACCGCTCACCACGCACCGGCCCTGGGCTGAGAGCGCCGCCTGAGTCCGCCCCCTCCATCCGCACCACGACTGTGACAAGCTAAGAACTACCATCACACCCACTGTACATGTGTCTCACGGGAAACCGAGGCTCAGACCGATTCGATCCATGACCGGGGTTCCGCAGCTGGTGAACAGGAATGGCAGGTTCTAAACCCAGGCGTTTAAGAGCCCTGCGTGCGAGCTTTCCTCTCTCCAGCGCACTGCACGTGAGACCCGCTCGCGTCATGTGCAAACAGCTCCATCGGTGCCCTCCACGGCAGCGCCGCACGCTCGCTCGGTATCCAGCAGGCACTGAGAGCTGAATAAACACGGTACAGGCTGACTCAAAAGCAATCTCTAAAACTCAGTTGCCGGGAGGTCCCTGGTGGCCTCGCAGGTTAAGGATCCAGAGTTGTCACTGCTGTGGCGCAGGTTTGAACTTCTGCATGCCACGGCCAAAACGGGACAAAAACAGAACCGCAGTGGTCCCAACTCCGCAGGGGAATCCGTGATCTAAGACACAAGTGAGCCTGGACCAAAATGAAGGCCTCAAACACAGCTAAAGATTCTAAAAACTGGCTGACTTTAGTTTTCTTTCCAGTTTTCCCATTTTCCTATTCCCCACCCCCACCCCAACACACACACACCTCACGTTGGACGCCCACAGGAAAGCTCTGACCCGGACACATCCCCCCCGCCGCTCCCAGCCCGTAGCTGGCTCTCTTCCAACCGTCAAACACTGCTTCAAATCCGAGTGGAAGCCTGGCACCATCTCCTGCGCAGCCTGAAGCACGAACGGTTCGGCCCCCAGCCCCCCACCCCGTCGAAACCTGCAACCACGGGAGGTCCGTGTTTTTCCTGGTTACATGGACAGAGGGGAGGAAACGACTGCAAGACGACATCTGACAAACGAGAGCTGTCTGCGTCCACACCTGATACCTCTCTGGACCGGCCCGGCTTGGAGCCTGGAGCCTTCGTCCCCACGGCCTGAGCAGGACACACGGGCGCTGAGACGACCACGGGCCCAGAGCAAGTCGACAACGGGGCCCGCCTGCGCAGCGCCTGTCAGGCCGCCTGGGGACAGATCCGCTTTCTGCTAAGTCAGGAAGGCCCCCGAGTCCGCCCAGGGACCCCCTGTCACCCCCCGTCCTGAGACCGACCTTCGCCCCAGGCCCCAGGCCCCAGGCCCCTCTCCCGTGAGCGTGAGCAGCATCCCTGCTGCTTCCTCTCGGCCGGCTCCTCGCGCCCCCAGGTTCGACGGTCCTTCCTTCACTGTCCCGCTTCCTGTCGGCCAGGCCCCAGTCACACACAGACCCCTTCAGGGACAAGTCCCGCGGAAGAAGGGTCTGGAACTGAGAAACAGTGTCGTGACGAACCCTCATCGGCGGGTCTGCTTTAGCTTCGAGGGGGCAGCTCCTGACCGCAGGTAACCCGCCTTCACCCGGACGCCAGCCGGGCGGGTTTGAGAGGAGATGTCATGAGCCTCTCGGCAGCGCCCCAACATCTGCGCGTCGGAGCCCCCAAACGAAGACGGGGCTCTGGAGGAGCCCTTCGACAAGGCAGCCCGGCCGCCCGCGGCCTCCGGGCCCTCTGCCACACAGGCCCGCTTTCCAGGGCCTGTGGCTACCAACAGAGACCCCGGGTTTCTCTGTTGGACGGTGTGGTGCAGCATGGCCCCAGGGACAGACGTCCCCGGAATGTCGCCCCACCCCCGACACCAGGAAACAGCACGCAGTCGCCCGCCTGCGCAGTCCGCTCGGCGAGGCCCCATTTCCCACAGAGACAGAGAGTCTGCGGACCGGCCGATGGCCGCGTTTTCCTTCCAGGCCTCAGCTCACTTTCCTGGGTCCCTGAAACTCAGAGAACTCGACCACCTGGCGAGACCCGTGCCCTCCCCGCGCCAGCCCACTGGCTCCCCAAGCTAAGGCGAAGGCACAGAGGGAGACAAGCCGCCCACAGGCTCCACACGCAGCCCCTTCTGCGATGTCCCAGGCCAGGGGTCAAATCGAAGCTGCAGCCGCAGCAACGCCGGATCCTTAACCCACTGAGCGTGGCCAGGGCTCGAACCCACGTCCTCATGGATACCAGCCGGGTTGGTGACCACTGAGCCACCTTGGGAACTCCCCTGCTAGACTTTAGTTTAAAGCCGAACCATAGCAGAGATGTGTGGGGACGAACCACGGGTGTGTCTGGACCCCTCTTAGCCACCTGGCTGCCTCGGCCGACTGTCCTGGGCCCCGCACGGGACATCAGGAGTCTCCGGGGCTGCGACCAGTCCCGGCCAAGAGAAGCAACAGGAAGACACGCTCCCGCCGGCCTGCAGGGAGCAGCCCGCGAGGCCCAGGCCACAGAGAGTCCACCTCCCTCGGGCGCCAGTGGACCCCTGGCAGCAGTTCTCCGAGTCGGGTCAGGTGGGGAATGGAGCCCACGGGGGCTCCGGACCAGCAGTGTGGCCCTGACATCTGGAGTCGGGGTGCCCGTCCAAACTTCCACCCAAGTCCTTGTCCAGGGACAGGCCGGAGCCAGCAGAGCTGAGGATGGCCTTGGCCTGCCCTCAAGGCATCTCCAAGTTGCACCCTCCCCGGGTAACTGACCGTCCCATTCGGTGGAGAGAAGGAGCCCAGGAGGAGAGCGCACAGCAAGAGGAGCAGAGGAAGCGGGAGGCGAGCGGACAGCAGGGCTCCCGGGCACAGCCCCATGCACAGCGAGGACCTCGGCCCTTGGAAATCCCACTTCCTCGTTTCTTTCTTTCTTGTTTCCCTCTGAGCTGTGGCTGCAGGTTCCTGAAAGAGCTGCCCAACTCCCAGGCACCTGAACAGCAACAGCTCCTCCTGCCAGAGAGACCTGCCTTCGAACCCGAAACCTAGGAGAAAGCCTCTCTGCCCACTCGAAACAGACTCCCCAGAAGAACCTCGCAGGATGAGGGGCCGGCCCGGCAACCAGCAGCCTCTCCTCCAGCTCCGAAAACCGATGCCTCCGAAACAGCCAGGTGGCTGCGGGACACTGGAAAACCCCCTGTTCTGTACTAAAGACGTGAGTCAGGAGGTGGCTGAAGGGTCACCTGGGAGGCTCAGAGGCTGCAGTCAGCGTCACTCTGCCCAACTTCCCAGCACAGACAAAGCACTGTTTGTGTCCTTCACCATCTTGCAGAAGTTTTAAAAGGTGTTCCTCATTTTTATTTATAAATGCAAAAAAGAAGACGGGACTTTATTAATGGGAAAGCCAGAAGCGAGAGGCAAAGTGACCTCCCAGAGAGAGGGGGACCATATGCTTCAAGTGCCAGGACCTCGGTTCTGCAGAACCTGACTTGTTGCAGACTTTCCCGGGAGCGATTTCCTTTGCTCTCCCAACTGTCCTGTGAAGGAGTTACTCTCATCACCTCCGTCTCACAGCCACACACCCAAAGGTACCCGAGGTCCAGGGCCTCCCCACGGCCCCCTGTCCCACAGGCAGGAGAACCCGGCCTGCCCACGTCCTAAGCGCCAGTCTGCTATTCCCGCTGCTGCACGAAAGCAGGTTCACCCGCCAGCCCTCCTCACACGTGGGGGGGGGGGGGGCAAGGACACTGGAGGAGCGGCCCCGCCACATCCACGGGAGTAGAGAAGACCCCAGATCCTGGATATGCGTTGCCCGCGAAGGGCCCGGTGACTTAGAGGCCCCTCCTCGCAGCCCCCAAGCGAGCCCCAGCCTGTGGTGCCCGCACCCCCAGCCAAACAGAGGCTTCGACCAGGCGGAGGAGCCGCGGAGCGCAGTGCAGGGGCCTGGCTTTCGAAGGGGCCCATCTGAGGCCCAGGGCCACTGGGTTCAGCCCTGTGGAGCCTCAGGCCACATGCGGGCAGCCCGGCTGGGGACATGGCCAGTGCTTTCATTGGCAAGCTGACCCAAAGTTCATCAGAAGCCCCCTCCTTGTTTGCCAGAGTACAAAAGACATTCTGTTCAGAAAGTTCAAGAAGAAAACCGAAGAGCCAGGACAGCAGCTGTTCCCTCATCCCACAGAGAAACCAGAGGCACCCACCAGGCTTCCTGAGGCCCCGAAGGAAGGTCAGCTACACCACGGCTGAGGCAGAGGCACCTCCCTGACTCGACGCCCGCGCTGCAGGAGTGTCTCCCGAGGCCTTCCTCCGGCCAGCATCGCGGCTGATAAACCTGAAGGTTCTAGAGTGGCCTGCCGCCCCATCGCCTGCAAGGCGCTTTCTGGGCCGTCTCCTCTCTGAGGCCACCCCGAGGGCACCACCCACCAGGTCACAACAGGTGCTATCAAAACGCCGTGCAGAGAAGGGACAAGGTTAAATCACCAGGCAGGAATCCATTCGCCACAAGCTCAGCACCTCACGCGTCTTGGCAGCCGCTCACTCTGCCATCCGGCCCAGACACCTCTCTGCAGGCCGCCGCCCCCCCCCCCCACGCATCTTTCAGGAAAGCCGAGGGCTTCACCAGTCAAGGGGGACAGACAGCGTGCTTCTCTCCAGGCTCCCTGGGAGGGAGCGCGGCCGGCTCAGACCTCGCTGGGACAGCCCCTCTCCTGCGGACTCTGCCGCCGCCGGAGCCCTGGAACGCACCACCGGCTCCCAGCTGAGTTAATTCGCTTTTCTTTCTTTCTCTCTTTTTTTTTTATTAGGTCAGACATAGCAGCACCAAGAGACAAAACAGGCAGTGTTCACTGGAACAAACCAAGCCACTCAAAAGACACTGGAATTTCCTTGTACAAACTACAAACACAATGAGCAGTGATGAGAACTCATTTTTCCCCTGCATAAAGGACTCTTCCTGTGCTAAACAAAAGTCAGACGATGATTTCCCAGAGTGGAGTCCCCACACCGCAGGTTCAGCACCAGTGAGCTCAGCTGGATTTGCAAAGTCAAGCGAGCTGGCTCTTTGCCTCCCCCTCCAGCTAAGAGACTACGACCGCTGGAGCCCGACGCCCGGCGCGGGGCTTGGGGCTGGGGCCAGGGCCGGGACACTCGGAGCTCTCAGGGACGCCCGGCGCGGGGCTCGGGGCCGGGGCCTGGGCCCGGGCAGGGACGCTCGGAGCTCTCGGGGCGGGAGCAGGGACGCTCCCCGAACTCCCAGGAAACAGCCGGCGGCCAGGAAAGGAGGAGAGAAGGGCCGGCGCCCGGGCCCAGCTTACCTGAGAGTCCCGGCGCTTTCCGGTCCACTCCATCCTCACACCCCGTCTGCCAGCGAGCCCCGGGCCCCCAAATCCCCTCACTCGGCTCGGAATCTGCGGAGGGCGGCCCGCAGCTCCTTCCGCTGACCTTCCCGGCTCCTTCCAGCCAGGCGAGCGGGGCTGCAGGCCGGCCTGGCCGGTCGTCATGGAGACGCGCCCCGCCCGCCGGCCCCCCTCCCTCCCGCTCCCTCCTCCTCTTCCCGCCTCCGCCCTGCCCGCTCTCCCCTCCCTCCCTCTCCTCCGCCTCCACCTCCCCCTTCCTCCTCCCTCCCCTGCTCCCCCCATCTCCCTCCTCCCTCCGTTGGGAGGCTTGCAGGGTGCAGCACAGTCTTTCGCTCCCCGGGTGTCCGCAGACATTCCACTCCTCCTGCCTCCCTGCCCGTCAAGCAAGTGCTCCGGGCTGCCCCCGGGAACCGGCTTCAGCAGCCCAGGGGGAGAAGGGAAAGGACAGCGCGTGGATTTGTCTTGCTCCCCGCAGGGCCTCAGTTTTTGTAACTTGAAGAGTCCCGGCCGCCGGGAGGGAGCGAGCGAGCGGGCGCACCTGGAGGGGAGCAAGCCCTTCGCCTGGGTCCTGGGGCGCGGGGAGGACCCAGAGGCACTGCCTTGACTTGTCTGTGCACTTGGGGTTTTCCGGCGGCCGCTGAGGCGGAAATGCACTCACGCCCCAGGAGCCGCCTGGACTGGCCGCTCTGCTTACCTTGCTGCTGCCCAGGTCCTGACGATGGCTTTAACCAGCGCAGGGCCTCATGGTACTACTGCTGGTGCCAGAGCCGTCTCTCATCTTCCTGCAGTGAGAGGAAAGGCACTAGGTAAGGGCCAGAAGAGTCCTGGCCCAGCCCAAAGTCACAGCCTGAGCAACAGCTGTGATGCAGACACAGCCTAACGCCCAGGCTTTCTGGGAGCTGCTGTCACAGCCACAAGGAATATCAGTACTTTCAAGAGCGCGCACAGAGCCTGGGACACAGCAGGCCCTACTGCCTCCCCAGCCCAGCCCATACCCCCGTATATTTCTGCTTTGTGATATTCTTTTATGTGCACTTTTATTTTTTTTTCGGGCTGCCCCCACTGCATATGGGAGTTCCCAGGCTAGGGGTCAAATTGGAGCTACAGCTGCCAGCCTACACCACAGCCACAGCCACACAGGATCTGAGCTCCGTCTGCAACCTACACCACAGCTCATGGCAACGCCAGATCCTTAATCCACTTTGCGAGGCCAGGGATCGAAACCGAATCCTCATGGATGTTAGTTCGTTACCACTGAGCCACACTGAGAACTCCTATATGCACTATTTTATTCGATCCCGAAATCCTTTTAAAGTATACTGGATAGATACATGACCATTTTGTGGATGGGAAAACTGAGGCTTGGGGGGGTTGTCAAATATTTAGTTGGTAGCCATAAAGCCAGTTAGGCACTCGCGAACCTAACAGCAGAGACCAGCCGCCCTCTGGTCTGGTGCTTCCCACTCAAGTCCACCGCCATCTGACCTTAAAAGCTAACAGCTGTTTTGACAGCCAGCGATGAGCTAAAAGGCTGGTCCCAGGGGAGACAGAGACCCTTTCTGAGTCATGATGAAGTAGTCCTGACTCAGCCCTGAAGACCCTACGAGAGCCTCCAGCAGACGTGGAATGGACTGGCACAGTTAGAAAAAAGCCCTGCCCTACTCCTATCAACTACCTTCTAATTTGCTAAAATGCACTCACAAATCTTGGCTCATCCATTCAACCCAGCAGGCCTGGCAGTTAGGATTGATGTCACCATGCTGATTTAATCGATTTTTTAAAACCCTAAGAGAGGCCAAATAACTTGCCTTCTTCCTTGTCACAGAACCAGGAGATAACAGACGTAGCAAGAGCAACCAAGCCTTTCAACTCTCTTTTGCCACATTAAGCAGAGTGGGGATCAGAAGACCATGGCAGTGCCACGTGTCCGTAGGCAAGTCACCCAGCCTCCTGGTTTCCACCTTTAAAACCTGTCCCCTGGCCAAGCGACAGGGCTGGGACGAGCATGAAAAGAGACAATGCGTGTGAAAGCGCTTCTCCTGAAGTCGGGCACCATGCTAAGAACTTCACCTCTGCTGCTCTTCGCCACAAACAGAAACTTGGGGCAGCTGGTGCGTCCCTAAGAAGTAGACACTGAGGCTCAAGAAAGATGTTTCCCAGGTTGCTTTTTCCTAAAAGGGTGCTAGAGACCCTGCTGCTGTCTTTGTACTTCTAACCTCCAATGTATCACAAACGTCTTGAGATCTGAACTCACTTGAAATTAAAAGGTAAATATATGCCAGGAGCTGAGGTAAGAGGGGTGTCACAACATCCAACAGGAACTAACAGGACGGCACCAATCCTACGTGGGGGAACTGTTGCTTTAGTGAAGCAGTCATGGCTTCTAAGAGCACTTACTCAACCACCCACTAAAAACACCCGACCCGGCCCAAGGACCAGTTCAGGAATCCCTCACGGGCTCCGGCGTCCCTGTCTGCGAAGGAAAACAAGATGGACCAGCAAGGGCAACGCCACTGACTCAGTAAATTCCTCCCCTCTTCATTCCCAAAAGGAGCCCTTTGCTCTCCTCCTGACCCCCCAGGGCACAGCCCATTGGCCACACTCGAGGAAGAGGCGGCACCCACTCGTGTGTCTCCTACTAACACTAGTAATGCTCACCGAGCACCTGCCATTGGAGGGGCCAGGGCCCAGGACTAGAGAGGACACGCTCAGTCTCTAAAATATGCAAATTTCAAAAAGCTCCCCAGACCAGCACAAAATGCAGGCCTTGCGCCCTCTAGCGGCAGGCAGGGTTATAGCAGCTCCTAGGGCCTTGCCCTGGGCAGCGACCCAAGGGTCGCAGTTAGAGCTCCAGTCATGGGAGAACTGGAACCTCTGCTTGGGTGCTGCTATTGCTTATATGCTCCTGGAACTGGGCCAAGAAAAAGCACCGCTGAATCCTTCGCTGCCTCTGCAAGGCTGGATTCCGTCAATGCCACCTCACCCTTCCTGAAGGACAGGGCTTTGACCGTCTCACGTGGTCTAGGGTCTGCGGAGAGACCCACAGGCAGAAACTGTGCCGGACGCCCGGGAGATACCCTTGCAGGTCCCCAGCTCTCTCCTCGCTGACGATCCACCCACAACTTGGAGAACACAGCTGTAATCGCTCCACTGTTCTGCTCCTCCGCTGCCACGGAGTCGCCCCCGCACCTACGGCGCAGCCTCCTCCCCCGGCTTTCGCTCGGGCCCTCACAGCTCCATTGGCCACAGAGCTGCCTGAATCACCCTTTGACACCAAATCATGTCATTTCCTGCCTAACACACATCAGTGGCTGCCCACTGCCTTTAGGAAAAACATCTCAATTCCTACCAGAACGTACCAGGCGAGCAGGAGCCTCCTCCAGCCTCCTGGCCTCCTGCTCTGGGTTCCAGCCTCCTGGCCTCCTTTCAGTCCCCGAAGGGCCAGATTTGCTCCAGGCTGTTCCCCTCGGCCCAGGACACTCCCCAGCCCAGCCTTCAGCTGGCTGGCCCGGCTGAATCCAACTCGCCTCTCCCCTCCTCGGAGAACCCTGCAACGCAGCCGAGGACCTCTCCTCTCGGTGCGCGCCGTACCCTGTGGCTGCATTTGGGGGGGTCTTTGCTTCCTGCCAGTCTCCCCAGGTCCTCAGAGGCGGGCGTCCTGACTGCCTTGCTCCCCAGCACGCTCGCTGCCGGGAGCAGAGGGCCGCGCTCACCGCTGGCCCGCAGTAAGAATCTGCTGAATGCACGCGGACCCCGTTGCCTCCTGCCCAACAGGACGAGGGCGTTCGGAGGAGCTCTTCCGCGTCCCTCGCTGCATCTTGTCGCAGACCTAAAACCGTCGTGACATCTACCTTCCTCATGCGTCTGGCCCGCGGGCTCAACCGAAGATTCCTATCAAGTCTCCCTGCGGCTTCCTTCCCAGAACCGTCCTCACAAAGCCGCTCTTCTGGGGACGCGCTCTAGGGTTTTACAGGCGCTGCCACCCGCAGGGGGCCGCTGCCACCCGCAGGGGGCCGCTGCCACCCGCAGGGGGCCGCTCCCAGGGGGCCACAGGCGTGGCCGACGGCGAGGGTCTCAGGCCCGCTCCGCGCGGGGACAAGACTGCTTTCCCTCACCTCCCCGGCGCCGGGCACTGTGCTCACGGAGAGACGGGTTTTACTGTAAAAAGCCACCTTAGGCTTTGTCGTTTGGAGATGGGTATAGAGGCTGCGTGAAAAAGAACGTTTTTCCATTACACCGGGTCTGGGCGGGGGCATAACGGAGGCCTAAGTAATCGCGACAGCAGCGGGGACCAAGGCCAGCCCTCTCACATGACACACGTGGCCACCAACATCTGAAATCCCTTCGGGCTTCATCTCCGGCCACAGTTCCCTGCCGCCACCACCCCACGGCCAGAGCATCCCAGCCGGGCTCGGAAAACTGCCTGTTTTCTCCCCTCCCCGCCTGCTCGCTCACACGGGCACCGTTTTCTGAGCGCCGCTCCTCCCCCAGCGGGCAAAACCAGGCGCCCTTCGAGGCCCAATTCGCTCACCACCTCCTCCGTGAGCCGCTGCCTGACCTCCGGGCAGAATCCGTCTGCCGGGAGCCCAGGGCAGCTTGCCGAGGCCTCTGCCATCGCGATTATGCCGCTTTCTCGCTGCTCCTTGCGCTCCTGTCTCCCCCGCAGTCGCCAGCCCCTTGAAGTCTATCCATTTTCAAATCTCACTCGGAATGAGCAACCGATTAATGTGTGTCTGACAGATGAGTCACTTAAACAGACACTTTAAGAAAAAAACAGATAGCGGTCCCCTCCCTAAGACGAGGGAATTTGACTGGATGGACGTACATAATTTATCCACTCAAGTTCAAAAGGAGAAAGAAAAAAAATATATATATATATATACAGACATTACGTATGTGATCATTAGATTCTAGCTTTAGTCACTAGAAGAGATTACAGTATTTCTTGTCCCTTTAAAAACTGCAACTCCAAATCCGAAAACACAGGAGCAGGATACCCCCCCCCCCTTTATCTTTGGCCCTGCCCACGGCATGCACAAGTTCCTGGGCTAAGGATCAAACCCACACCACAGCAGCCACCCAAGCCACAGAAGCGACCATGCCAGATCCTTAACCTGCTGAGCCACACAAGAACTCCCAGGATAAATCTTTTAAAGTCACTCCTTACTTTGGGGTCAGTGTAATTCAAGAAAAGAAAGCTGTTATCTCAGGATTACTGGTTGGATCCCAGAACGCCTAAGAGATGCAGCATAACTTCAGATGCCTCCAGAGAGCCCACTCCCAGTGCGCAGCAGACGGGGTCCCGCTGCGCATGCCCTGAAGACCTTCCGTTCTGCCCAGGGTCCTGCCCATCTTCCTACATTCAGCTTGGCTGCTGCTGTGTGAGAGGCGGGTTTACACACGAGCTCTTTTCCTCTTGTGCCTCGGAGTGGCAGTGTGGTGAAGAAGGGGAAACTAGAAATCCAGTAGAAAAAATCACTGGAATGGAGCCCAGGCCCTGGTTACAGGGCGGTGGGGTCTTGAGCAGGTCCCTAACCCCGCAGGGCCTCCGCTTTTCCCCGCATCTAATGAGGGGCTGCGGGGCTGCTGGAAGGAGCTGCTCTCCAACGTCCTTTCCAGCGGCGACCTGCTATGGCCTTGTTCTCTGGCAGTCACCCAGGCCTACTGCTCAGGCCTAGGCCCCCAGGCCCCTTGCTGTCTGCAGGGGCACCGTCTCCCCCTGACCCTTTCCGCAGCGTCCCCGTGGGCACTGGAGTCCCCGGCCTGCAGTCAGACAGAAGACCGTTTCCTGGAGGAAAAGAGGGCAGATTCCGGCTGCCCGCCTCACAATGGCTGGAGAGAGAAGAACGTGCCAAACACAGGATAGGGAAATCAGGAAGCGGGCTGGGAAGCGTCTGGAAGACGACTGGCTCTGCCGGGGCCTCGGGCCTGGCCCTCGGTCTCAGACGCAGCAAAAGGACACGCGACACCTAAGGAGGTTCTCCTGGGAGACGATCTGCCTGCTGCCAATCAAGCTGTCTCTCCAGGTCCCACCAGGGCCTTTGAATCGGCAAAGCAAACATCTCCCTCCAGATGGCAAGCCCAGCCCTCCTCTGTCCCGGAGCCACGCCGCGGGACCTCCAGGGTGTGGCCACCGCTTCCCAGCCTTTGTTTCCCAGCCTTCCTGGGAAAAGAGAGAAAGGCCCCACTGGGCTCAAATCCTGGCGTTTCAGGCACGGTAGGGAATTCTCCCAGGTCCTGCTTACTGCTCTCGTCCTAGCCGCCTCTGACCCATTTCCCACCCACTCCCCTCCAGCGCTAGGCTCTGAACTAGCAAAGGGTGGCCTTAATTCTCCTGCTGATCAGCCTGTAATTGCCCAGGTCCCACTGCCTTGTGGGGAAGCGGCTGCTGGACCTCTGGACCTCTGGACATCTGCATGCTGAGCTGGGCACGCCCTCCTCCCACGGGCCAGCCTCCCAGCCTGCTACACCCCGACATGACGCTCACATCCAGATCACCGGGACACAAGGTACTCGGCTCCTTGACCCAGTCTCTTGGAATATCTGCCACAAGTCATATTAGGGCTAACTTCTGGAATCTCTCAATCCACAGGCCCCTGAGCACTGCTCCTGTTAAGTCCAAGCATTTACCACTGGGCGACATAAACAGGGTCCCAGGGCCAGGAAAGACTGGACCGAGGAGCTCGTATCCCAGGCCCCTCTGGAAGCAGCCTTTGCCCTTTCAGAGCGGCCTTCTCAGGCCTGCTTGACTTGGAACTCAGAGCTCGACCAAGCTTTTACCTGTCACGACTCAAGTTTCAGGATGGGGGGTAGGGTGCAAAGTAGGGGGAAAGGAGACGGGGGCGTAAGAGGAACGTGGACTCAAATGCTTTGCCAGGACACGACCGAGAAAACACCCTGAGCCCGGAAAAGGTGTACCCCTCAGAATAAGATCTGGGCAAGGCTGTGACGAATGTGGATCCAGACGGTGTCCCCTCCTCCACGCTGTCTGCCCTGATTTTCCCAGGCTGGGCTGGATTCTCTACCCCCACCCCCTGTACCTCTGCCACTCCAGTGTCGGCCGTGTTCACTGCCTGGTCGTTTGCACCAAGGCCTTTTCAGCTCATTTCCTATACCAGCCTAGAGCTATGTCTTAACTCTGAACCCTACCTTAGGGTTCTGTACCAAGTACAGTTAACAAATTTTTAGCATATGAACTAGAGAAACCAACCGACTAAGCAATCTAACTAATACAGGATCAATAATATCACCACCGAACCTAAACCATTTGCTGCTGAGCGCCTCACAGTGGTGCAAGGGTTTCAAGATCCGGTGTGTATACAAGGGGATTATAAGTGGTAGACGTCATTTTTTTACATTTTTAATACTCCATATTTATTCTAATGTGTATTTTTAAAAAAGATAACCAGCTATGCGCCTCATTTTCACTGATCTCACTGATTAGACCAACGCTAAAGAATCTATATATTTTTTGTTTGTTTGCTTTTTTGTTTTGTCTTGCTAAAATTGATGGGTAAAAGTTTAAAGAGAAAAGCGGACACTAACTCAAAGCATCTGTCTCGGAATACTCCCAACTGCAAAGGCAGAACGTGTTCATTCATCCATGGAGAAACCTGGCAGATGTTACCGCAACCACGTGGTCAAGGTTAACAAACAGCAATGGGACACGCGCAGCCCGTGTCCCTGACGTGAAGCCCGGAGAGGGCCCTTCACCTCCAAGGTGCTCATCCCCACATCCGCAACCTCACTCTAATGACGAGAAAACACCAAGCAAACCTGCACAAAACACCTGCCCAGCACTCCCCAAAATCTCAAGGTCATAAAAGTCAAGGCCAAACTGAAGACCTGCCATAGACTGGAGGAGACCAAGGTCTAAGTGGAAAGTGGGATCCTGGACTGGCTCCTAGAACCGAGAAAGGACCTTAACGGGAAAGACGAATGAAAGTCAAGTCAACCGACGGTTTCCTCAACCCACCATCAGCTTCGCACCTGACGCTCCTGCCACAGAGACATGAGGGGAACTCGTACTGTCTTTGCAGCTTTTCCGCAAGTATAAAATTATTTACAAATAAAGACTTTTTTAAAAGCCAGAAGGAAAGATAACTAAAAGTATATATATGGTATAAATCATAAAGATGAGCAAGAACGACTCAAGTCTGACAACCAAGAGTGGCCACGGGTCACCCCTCATCCAAGGAAAGCTGCCCCAGAATAAGAATCCTGGATGCAGAATATTTAGTAAAACTGGCAAGTTTACAGCTTATACTACTGGAGAAAAATCATTACCCTATTTTGTAGAAAAGAAAATAGATGGAGTTCCCATCGTGGCACAGTGGTTAACGAATCCGACTAGGAACCATGAGGTTGCGGGTTCGGTCCCTGCCCTTGCTCAGTGGGTTAACGATCCGGCGTTGCTGTGAGCTGTGGTGTAGGTTGCAGACGCGGCTCGGATCCCGCGTTGCTGTGGCTCTGGCGTAGGCCGGGGGCTACAGCTCCGATTTGACCCCTAGCCTGGGAACCTCCATATGCCGAGGGAGCGGCCCAAGAAATAGCAACAACAACAACAACAACAACAACAACAAAGACAAAAGACAAAAAAAAAAGAAAATAGATATTACATGTAGAATGCATAGGAAAGAGGTCTGTATGAAATAAAAATAACCTCTGCTGAACAAAGTACAGATGGCATTTATTAAACAGCAAACAAGATAAAGCTTCTGGAAAGCAACTTGTCTAGATCAATTAAAATGTGCGTATCTTTTGTTTCAGTGGCCTCACTTCTGGGAAGCTGTCCTAAGAGAAAAATTCCCAAGAATGAGGAAAATAACTCATGTTCCCAGCATTATTTATAATAATGAAAACTAGAAACAACCTTCATGTCAGTCATGACGAGACTGGTCAATTTCAAGCATTTTCTGACCGTGACCCACGGGAAAGGGCATTTTACACAGGAAAGGAGCATGTGCAGACATAAAAGAGCAGGTGCCATGGGTGAACCCCTACAAAACTGAAACAGAGTTTCTCCAAACAATACCTATGTTTACTTTGTGTGATGCTCTCTGCTATTTTCTCTCCTGATCTATTACATGAAGAAAACAAACAGGAGTTCCTGCTGTGGCTCAGTGGGTTAAGAACCCAACGCAGTCTCCAAGAGGATGCAGGTTTGAACCCTGACCTCATTCAGTGGGTTAAGGATCCAGCATTACTGCAAGCTGTGGCGTAGGCCTGCAGCAACAACTCTGATTCGACCCCTAGCCTGGAAACTTCTATGTGCTGCAGGTTTAGCCATCAAAAGAAAACAAATACAAGCTTGCAAAGCCCCACTAAATTGCTTCCCCATCCCTCTAGTGAGGCCCTGCAGCCCAGCAAACACTGCACAAGATGGACCGTGGTGTAGCCACTCAGGAAACGACCAGGGGAGACAGGATTCAGACGGTGGAGGAGAAGGACTGGAGCTCACCTTCGCTCATAAAACCAGCAAAATCACAACCAACTGCTGAACAACCTTCCACCAAACGGACTGCAAACCATCAGAAAAGATATCCCACTCCAGAAGAGGCCACACTGAGATGGTAGGAGGAGCGATTGCGTGATACAAGCAACCCCGTAGCCACCAGGGGGGCGGCCCACAGACTGGAAAGTAACTGCATGGCAGAGACTCACCCATGAGAGGGGAGAGTTCTGAGCCCCACATCAGGTTCCCACACCTGGGGGTCTGGCATTGGGAGGAGGAGCTCCCTGGAGCACCTGGGGTTGAGGGCCAGTGGGGGAGACGGAGACTCTACTCTTGAAAGGTACATACCCAGGCTTTCATGTGCACTGGGTCCCAGGGCAAAGCTGAGGCTCCATAGGAATCTGGGTCGGACCTGACTGCAGTTCTTGGAGGATCTCCTGGGAAAACAGGGGGTGCCTGTTTTGGAGGCAAAGCGTGTGTTCCTCTAGAGGTGGCCACTTTGGGAAAACCTGGCCCCACCCGTTAGGGCTGAGAAGCCCCAGGCCAAACAATAATCTGGGTGGGAACACAGCCCCACCCATCAATAAACTGGCTGCCTAAAGACCCCCCCACCCCAGGCACACAGCCACCTCTAATCTCACCCAGAGACAAAGCCCAAACCACCTGAGAGATAAGAATCGGCTCCACCTACCAGTGGGCAGGCACCAGTCCCTCCCATCAGGAAGCCTGCAGCAAGCTCCCATAACCAACTTCAGCCACAAAGAGGACGGACATCAGAAGCAAGAGAGGCTACAACTCTTACTATCTGCAAAAAGGAGACCACACCAAAAATATATACAAAATGAAAAAGCAGAGAATTATGACTGAAATAAGGCAACAAGACAAAAACGCAGAAAAACAGCTAGGTGATCTTAAGAGAAGCAACGTCCATGAGAAAGACTCGAGGCTGATGATAGCAGAGATGAGTCAAGATCTTGGAAATAAACCAGAGACAACGACTGACAAATTACAAGAATCACTGAGCAAAGAAATAGAAGGTTTGAGGATTAAGAATGCAGAGATGCAGAATATAACAACTGAAATACAAATTCGCTAGAAACAGCCAAGAGCAGAATACAGGAGGCAGAGGAGCCAAGAAGTGAGGTAAAACCAGACTAGTGGGAACCACCGACACAGAACAGAAAAGACAAAAAAGACTGAAAAGAAATGAAGAGCCTCAGAGAACTCCGGGACAGTGTTAAACGTACCAACGTCCGCATTACAGGGGTGCCAGAAGGAGAAGAGAGAGAAGGGGCCAGAGAAAATACTTGAAGGGATAACAGCTGGAAACTTCCCTCGCACGGGGAAGGAACCACTCACAAATCCAGGAAGCACAAGGAGTACCATGCAAAATAAACCCAAGGAGGAACACCCTGAGACACGTATTAATCAAACTGACCAAAATTAAAGACAAAGAGAAAATCTTGAAAGCAGCTAGGGAAAAGAACATACAAGGGAACCCCAGTAAGGGTACTGGCAGATTTTTCAGCAGAAGCTCTGCAGGCCAGAAGGGAGTGGCACAATATACTTAACGCAATGAAAGGAAAAAATCTCCAACCAAGATGACTTTACCCAGGAAGGCTCTCATTCAGATTTGAAGGTGAAATCAAAAGCTTTACAGATGAGCAAAAGAGAATTCAGCAGCACTAAACTAGCTTTACAAAAATACTAAAGGAACTTCTCTATGTGGAAAAGAAAAGGCCACAACTAGAAACAAAAACATGACAAATGACTAGGCAAACCAGTAAAGACACACATATGGTAAAGGTAGGAAATCATTCCCACACAAATATGCCACCAAAGTCAGAAATCCTGAGAAGAGCAGGGTCCAGATGCAGGACACTGGGGATGCATTTGCAATTAAGAGACCAACAATTTAAAACAATCTCCTATGTATACACACTTCTCTATCAAAACTTCAGTGTAACTACAAACCAAAAACCTACAATAGGTATACACGCAAATAAGAAAAAGCAATCCAAATATGACACTAAAGATAGTCATCAAATCACAAGAGAACAAGTGAAGAAGTGAAGTAAAAAGACCCAACAAAAACAAATCCAAAACAGTTAATAAAATGGCAATAAGAACATAACTATCAATAATCACCTTAAATGTAAACGGACTAAATGTCCCAACCAAAAGACACAGACTGGCTGAATGGATACCAAACCAAGACCATATATATACATGCTGTCTTCAAGAAACCCATTTCAGTTTTAGGAACACAGACAAATTCAAAGTGACTGGATAGAAGGAAATATTCCATGCAAATGCAAACAAAAGAAAGCTGGAGCAGCAATACTCGTATCAGACAAAATAGACCTTAAAATAAAGAATATTATAAGAGACAAAGAAGGACATGACATAATGATCAAGGGATCAGTCTAAGAAGAAGATAGGTAACAATTACAAATATATATGCACCTAACATAGGATCACCTCAATACATAAGGCAACTGCTAACAACCTTATAAGGAGAAATTGACAATAACAAAATAGGAGTGGGGGAGTTTAAATACCTCACTTACAGCAATGGACATATCATCCAGACAGAAAATCAAAAAGGAAACACAGGCCTTAAATGATGCATTGGACCAGATGGACTTAACAGATATTTAGAGAACATTCCATCCCAAAGCAGCAGAATACACATTCTTGTCAAGTGCACATGGAACATTCTCTAGGATTGACCACATTCTGGGCCACAAATCAAGCCTCGGTAACTTTAAGAAAAATGAAATCATATCAAGCATCTTTTCTGACCACAATGCTATGTGACTGGAAATCAACAACAAAAAAAACTGCAAAAAACCACAAACATGTGGAGACTAAACAACATGCTACTAAACAATCAGTGGATCACTGAAAAAATCAAAGAGGAAATTAAAAAATACCAAGAAGCAAATGACAACACAGGTACAACACTCCAAAGCCTATGGGATGCAGCAAAAGCCGTTATAAGAGGGAAGTTTACAGCAATACAAGCCTACCTCAGGAAACAAGGAAAAGCTCAAATAAACAACCTAACTTTACACCTAAAGGAACTAGAGAGAACAGACAAGCCCTAAAGGTAGCAGAAGGAAAGAAATCATAAAGATCAGAGCAGAAATCAATGAAACAGAAATGAAGAAAACAGGAGTTCCCATTGTGACACAGCAGAAACGAATCCAACTAGGAACCATGAGGTTGTGGGTTCGATCCCTGGCCTCGCTCAGTGGGTTAAGGCTCCAGTGTTGCCATGAGCTGTGGTATAGGTCGCAGACACAGCTTAGATCTGGCATTGCTGTGGCTGTGGCATAGGCCAACGGCTACAGCTTCAATTCAACCCTAGACTGGGAACCTCCATATGCTGCTGGTGTGGCCCTAAAAAAACAAAAAGACAAAAAAAAAAGAAAAGAAAGAAAGAAAAAAAGAAAACCATAGAAAATATCAATGAAACTCAAAGCTGGTTCTTTGAAAAGGTCGACAAGCCAGACTCATCAAGAAAAAAAGGGAGAGAACTCAAATCAATAAAATTAAAAATGAAAAAGAAGTTACAATGGACATCACAGAAATACAAAGGATCCTAAGAGACTACTACAAGCAACTATATGCCAATAAAATGGACAACCTAGAAGAAGTGGACAAATTCTTAGAAAAGTACAATCTTCCAAGACTAAACCAAGACAAAATAGAAAAGACGAATGGACCAATTGCAAGCACTGAAATTGAAACTGTGATTTAAAACCTTCCAACAAACAAAAGTCCAGGACCAGATGGCTTCACAGGAGAATTCCATCAAACATTTAGAGAAGAGCTAACACCTATCCTGAAACTATTCCAAAAGACTACAATGGAAGGAACACTCCCAAACTCATTCTATGAGGCCACCATCACCCTGATATCAAAACCAGAAAAAGATACCACACACACAAAAATTACAGGCCAGTATCACTGATGAAAATCAATGTAAAAATCCTCAACAACACACTAACAAACCAAATCCAGCAACACATTAAAAGGATTGCACACCATGATCAAGTGGGGCTTATCCCAGGGATGCAAGGATTTTTCACTATCTGCCGATCAATCTGTGTAATGCACCACACTGTGACAAACTGAAGAATAAAAACCTAAGATCCTCTCAACAGATGCAGAAAAATCTTTGACAAAATCCAACACCCATCTCTGATAAAAACCCTCCAGAAAGTAGACATAGAGGGAACCTATCTCAACATAATAAACTCCATATATGACAAACCCACAGCAACATCATTCTCAATGGTGAACAGCTGAAAGAATTCCCACTAAGATGAGGAACATGACAAAGACGTCTGCTCTCACCACCACTATTCTACAGTTTTGCTGACAGCCACAGCAATCGAAGAAGTAAAACAGATAAAAGGAATCCAAATTGGAAAGGAAGAAATAAAACTATCCCTGTTTGCAGATGACATGATACTATACCTGGAAAATCCTACAGACACTACCAGAAAACAGAGTTTATCAATTAATTTGGTAGAGTTGCAGGATACAAAATTAATACACAGACATCAACTACATTTCTATATACGAACCATGAAAGATCAGAAAATTAGGGAAACCAATCCCATTTACTATTGCATCAAAAAGAATAAAATACCTAGGAATAAACCTACCTACAGAGACAAAAGACCTGTACTCTGAAAACCCTATGATGCTAATGAAAGAAGTCAAAGATGACACAAACAGATGGAAAGACATACCATGCTCTTGGATTGGAACAGTCAGTATTTTCAAAAGGACTGTACTACCCAAGGCAATCTACAGATTCAATGCAATCCCTATCAAACTAGCAAGGACATTTTTCACAGAACTAGAACAAAATATTTTAAAGTTTGTTTGGAAGCACAAAAGACCCAGAATAGACAAAGCCATCCTGAGAAAGATAAATGGAGCTGGAGGAATCAGGCTCCTTGACTTCAGACTATACTACAAAGCTACAGTCATCAAAACCATATGGTACTGGAACAAAACAGAAATATACATCAGTGGAACAGGATAGACAGCCCAGAATTAAACCCAGGCACCTATAGTCAACTACTCTATGACAAAGGAGGCAAGAATATACAATGGAGAAAAGACAGTCCCTTCAAGAAGTGGTGCTGGGAAAACTGGACAACTGCATGTAAAAGAGTCAAACTAGAACACTCCCTGACACCATACACACAAATAAACTCAAAATGGATTAAAGACCTGAATGTAAGACCAGATACTATAAAACTCTCGGAGGAAAACACAGACCAAACACTCCCTGACATAAACCATCTGAGCAACATCTTCTCAGATCCACCTCCTAGAGTAATGACAATAAAAGCAAAAAATGGGACTTAATTAAACTTAAAAGTTAAACTTAAAATTAAACTTAAAAGTTAAACTTAAAATTAAACTTAAAAGTTAAACTTAAAACTTAAAATTAAACTTAAAAGTTAAACTTAAAAGTTAAACTTAAAATTAAACTTAAAAGTTAAACTTAAAAGTTTCGGCACAGCAAAGGAAACCCTAAACGAAACGAAAAAACCCACAGAATGGGAGAAAATCTTTGCAAATGAGGTGACCGACAAGGGATTACTCTCCAAAATATATGAAACTTCCTGCAGCTCAATACCAAAAAAACAACCCTATCAAAAAATGGGCAGAAGATCTCAAGTGACATGCAGATGGCCAAAAAACACATGAAAAGATGTTCAACATCACTCATTATTAGAGAAAGGCAAATCTACTATGAGGTACCACCTTACACCAGCCAGAACGGCCATCATCAAAAAGTCTACAAGCAATAAATGCTGGAGAAGGTGTGTGTGTGGAGAAAAGGAACCCTATTACACTGCTGGTGGGATGCAAATTGGTGCAACCACCATGGAAAACAGTATGGGGATTCCTCAAAAAACTGAAAATAGAACTACCATTTGATCCAGCAATCCCACTCCTGGGCATCGATCCAAAGAAAACCACGACTCACAAAGACACATGTACTCCAATGTTCACTGCAGCGCTATACACAATAGCCAAGACATGGAAGCAACCTCAATGTCCATCGACAGAGGAGTGGATACAGAAGGTGTGGTACGTAGACACCATGGAATATTACTCAGCCATGAAAAGAAATGAAACAGTGGCATTTGCAGCAACATGGATAGAACTAAAAACTATCATGCTAAAGTGAAGTTACTCAGACAGTGAGACACAAATGTCATATGCCATCACTTAAATGTGGAATCTAAAAAAAGGAATCAATGGACTTGACTGATTGAGTCCGAAACTGACTCACAAACTTTAAAACCTTATGGTTACCAAAGGAAACAGGTTTGGGGGGGGGAGGTATAGACTAGGGGTTTGGGATGGAAATGGAAAATTGGGTTGTGATGATAGTTGTTCAACTAGAAATACAATAAAATTCACTGAGTTTAAAAAAACTCTTAATTAGTAAGTACAACTAACAAAAAAGGAAATGACTGGAGTTCCCGTCATGGCTCAGTGGTTAAGGAATCTGACTAGCATCCATGAGGACGGAGGTTCGATCCCTGGCCTTGCTCAGCGGGTTAAGCATCCAGCATTGCCAAGAGCTGTGGTGCATGTCACAGATGTGACTCAGACCCCACGTGGCTGTGGCTGTGGCGCAGGCCAGCAGCAACAGCTCTGATTCGACCCCTAGCCTGGAAACCTCTGTAGGCCTCAGGTGTGACCCTAAAAAGCAAAAAAAAGTAAAAAGAAAAAAAGCAATGACTAAGGAGTCCCCTTGGCTCGGCAGGTTAAGGATCTGGTGTCGTCACAGCAGTGGCTCAGGTCACTGCTGTGGCACAGGTTCGATCCCTGGCCTGGGAACTTCCACATGCCATAGGTGCAGCAAAAAAAAAGAGAGAGAGAGACATGATTATAATCCACAAACTGGTAAAAGCGACAGGCTCTGGGGAAAGAAAGGAAAAGGTGGAAAGAAGCCTTGCTTTGCACTGCACACGTTTTGTAGTTTTTGAATTTGCAATTTATACAAGAATTCCTAATTTTAAAAAGCTGACTGTGAGGACTTCAACAGCATCAGAAAATGCTAATTGTGCGTGACAAAGCTGTGACTGCATTAAAGTGTAAAATCACATACCAGAGAAAAAGGAAATCATACAGAAACAATAACCACATGTTAGCAATTTTTTCCTGCTTATTAAGTAAGTTCTAAATACTCCACATGGTCATTCATTTACTTCCATAATTTTACATACATGTTTAACAAAATTTTTTAACTGAGAGATTGCAAAAGGGGAACCTTTTTTTCAGGTCTACCTCTCCTTACCCTCATACTCAAGAAGACACTCCAGCCAAGTGCTGGGACAGGATTTAAAGCCGTCAGTCAAAGGACACCTGCCATTCATGTGAAGAGTTTCTAACATGTTAGAACCTGGCTCCTGAAGATTTCCATTCAGAACGCGGTAGGTGGCCCAGTCTCAGTGTTCAATCACAAGCAGGACTCTTTTTCGCTGTGTTGTTGCTTTTCTTTTTCCCTTCCACGAAGGCATCGTTTATTCCTTCACATTTTTAAGCACATGTACGCTCTTCCAAGCAAAGAGACCATTTCTTACTCATCTTTGAATATCCAACAGGCTGTAATGCGATGTTTTCTTACGCACAGCAAATGCTCAGTAAGTATTTAGTTATTTATTTGTCTTCTGTCTTTTTAGGGCCGCTCCCACAGCACACGGAGCTTCCCAGGCGAGGCGTCAAACTGGAGCTACAGCTGCCGGCCTACACCACAGCCACAGGAATGCCGGATCCGAGCCATGTCTGCGGCCTAAACCACAGTTCCTGGGAATGCCAGATCCTTGACCCACTGAGCAAGGCCAGGGATCGAATCCACGTCCTCATGGATACGAGTCAGGTTTGTTAACCGCTAAGCCACCACAGGAACACCCTTGGTAAGTACTTATGAAATAGGCAGTATCATAGGCAGAATTCCAGAACAGACTGTATGAAACATGAAAAGCAGTGAGGACATAGAGGAGGAAGCACTGATCACTGGAGATTCAGTGAAGTCATGCAAAAAAAGGCACTACTTTAATAAAGTTAACATAGAATTACAGTAGAGAGTAAAGGAGATGACACAGGCTAAACACTCAACAAGAGACAGCAAAGCAAGTGGCCTCTAAATAACAGTCTGGGGTTTCAAAAACAATGTGCACACATATTTACGACACATATAGGATAGCTATTACGCATCACAGAAATAAACACATACATATAGCAAAGACTGCTGGGACAGGATTTATCTGGACATTAGAAAAATCTCTTGATCTTATGGGTGAAGTGGAAATGCACTGGCAGCTGCATGATCTGTAACTCAGGACGGCTGGGTCCAGATGGATGGGCAAAATGGATTTCCCATCATCTGGAAAGGAGGGCTCTGGAACTCCTAGAAGGCTGGACAGTCGCATCTGTCCTAGACCCTGGCCTAGGCACCCTTCTCATCAATGACCTGGGTAAGGCACACCTACCAAAAATGCACATAACAAGTTCATCAGGAGGGAAAATTAATGTATTAGAGATAGTTCCAAAAAAGGCCTCCGTAAACTAGAACCACAGGTTAAGTGTAACAAGATGAAATGTTAAAAGGACAAAAGATATCATTTTACACTTAAGTTTAGAAAAAAGCTGCATGACAACAAGATGAAAATGGTTTAGGTGAAAGAGACCCGAGGAACGGTTCACTACGAGTCAACGCGGTTGAGTTTACTGACTGAAAACGGAGCCCAGAAAAATGAGGGCCACGTCTCACTTGGGTCCATTCTTACTAAACCAACAGTGTACCCACAGGACACAAGCTAGACTTGCAGATCCAGGGGCAAAAGCCGTCCTCATAGTGTCACAGGCAGGTGTGCTGAAAAGAATGAAGGAAATGACGTCGGGGGGGGGGCACACTGAGAAGTGGCGCATCTGGGTCACGCGGCTCCTAAGGCGACCTGGGGGCAAGAAGACGGAAAACGCCCGCTCGCGCTGCCCAGGAGTCAAGTCTGGAACCGGGGGCTACGTGAGCTGAGAAGGCTCATGGGGCAGAGACTGGCCGAGCTTGTAAACCAACTATAATAAAAACTGGTTCATTTTAAAAAAGGAAGCCCACAGTAAGAAGAGACCGCTGCGCCCTGCCCTGCCTGCCCTGCCCTTTGTCACTCCCGCTGCTCACGCCAGACCCTCTCGTTCGGGGCTCTGACCATCCTCCAAGCTCTGCTGAGAAACCCAGGGATCCAAACAGGCCCCCACACCGCGGTTCACCACGGGCAGAATGCCAAAGGGGTACTGTTACCTCTCGGAGTGCATGCGTGTGGGTCTTGAACCTTCTCTGCCAGGCTGTCCCCCCGACCGGCTTTGACTGCGGTGGCTGAAACGCCACACAGCAGGAGGGCAGCAGGTCAGCCCCCGCCAGCCTGGCAGGGACACAGACCCGCCTGTCTCCCGCGACGGGACCACAGGCTTCTGAGGACGAGAGAGTCGGAAGGAAAGAGCAGCCCTCGAACCCGGGTTCTCCTCCTCGGAACGTGGACGGTGGCCCTGGTCTTCGGAAGAGTGTCACACTAAGTGAACGCCGCGTCCGCAGTGGAAGAAGCTGGGTGGGTTTTTTTAGCCATTCTCTCTTTTCTCCCCAAGGATAGGGAGACCATCCAAGCTCTGGTGAGAAACTCAGGAAACCTTCCCTTTTTTTTTTTGGTTTTTTCTTGGGCCGCATGTGCAGCATATGGAGGTTCCCAGCCTCGGGGTCGGATCGGAGCTGCAGCTGCCGGCCTACACCACAGCCACGGCCAACGCTGGATCTGAGCCGCGTCTGTGACCTACACCACAGCTCATGGCAACGCTGGATCCTTAACCCACTGAGCGAGGCCAGGGATCGAACCTCGTCCTCATGGATCCTAGTCGGGTTCATTACCGCTGATCCACAACAGGAACTGCTAGAAGTTTCTAACCCATGCCATGATTACACGCTCTGGGTGTGTTCCAGTGTCGTGTGTAACGGACTGAACGAGTCTGATTTTGGTTTAGAAAGAGGTGCTTGTAAACATCATTCGCTTAGAGATGAACACAGAGCAAAAGCCGGGCGGAGGTTTCGAGGAAGGGAAGGGGGAGAGGGTGAGCCCAGGGGCTGCAATTGGGAGACGTGGCTCGCCTCAAACCCGAGTCAGCAAAGGGAGCCGCCGGCTGGGAGTCCTCGAGGTGACCAAAGGCCGTCAGTGACGCACGGCCACCCGCTTCCAAGGACGAGGCCGCCGGAGCCGAGGAGGGACGTGTACCCAGGAAGAGCCACCGGGAAAAGGCGGCGTGTGTCCTGCGCCCCAGGGAGCGGCCGCGGCCGAGGTCAGCCCCCCTCTCCAGGCCCCGCAGTTCTCCCAGCACGGCCGCCCGCCCATCCCGGAGGGTCTGAGACCCAGAGGCAGCTGTGAGAGGCAAAGGCGGGGACGCCAAGTTGAGTCTCGAGGCTTCGGAGGACCGTGAAGGTGATGCTCGGCTCCATGAGCTCTCGCGGCTCCTCCCCGCCCAATGCGGGGGACAAGGACACCAGCAGGCGGGTCAAGGCGCAGGGGACGGCCCGGAGCGGAGGCTGCGGCCAGACTGACTCCCAGACCCCGGCTGGGGCCACGGAGCACCAGCCACCACGTCCGGGAACACAGACGAAACGGAGTATTCCAAGGTGCTCTGCGGCTGTCGGGCCTGAGTTTCACCGAGACGGGAAGCCGCTCCGCACAGGAAGTTACTTAGACAACAAGACAGACGAGAGCGGAGAGGACAGAGATGGGGAAGCGGGACAGACAGAAGAGTTAGGAGAAAAATAAAAAGGACAGTAGGGAGAGCCAGCGGGGGGGGGGGGACTGGAGTGCGCGCGCGTGTGTGCGTGCGTGTGTGCGTGCGTGTGTGCTGCACGTGGGGGGGGCGCGCACACTCGTGTGCATTTTAGGGGAAGTGGGAAGGGGAGTGGCTGACACAATCAGGGCCATCCGTGCACCTCTGCAGAGAGCGAGTTCCACTGTCGGCCAGAGCCACTAACAGCGGAGGCGTGTCCCGCAGCAGCGAGGTCCCGGTCAGCGCACAAGCGGGGAAATCACGGGCACTCAATTCGCTCTTGAGGTTCTCACACGGGAAACCAGCTCGATACTCTGTGCACTCTTAAGAATCTCAGAACTAGAAGCACCCGCGGGACCCACCTTCCCCCTCCAGGGGTTCTCAGAAGAATGCCTGGTACCAGAACCGCGGATTCAGCAGACGCTTCTGAGGGAGCATCACGCAGCTCAGAGACTGGTAATCACCCAATGTCCCCCGACTAGACCAGGCTGCTCTCTGCCACCCCCCAACCCTTTCTCCGCGGCACTCTGTCTGAACGCTCCCCTGGAGGGGGTGTGGAGGAAAGGGAACCCTCCGGCTCTGTTGGTGGGAATGTATGTTGGTACCACCGCTGTGGAAAACAGGATGAAGGTACCTCAGAAAACTAAATACAAAAGTACCATATGACCCAGCAATTGCACTGCTGGGCATATATCTGGACAAAAGGTTCCTTGAAAAAGACACATGCACCCATATGTTCACTGCAGCACTATTCACAAGAGCCAAGACAGGGAAACAACCTAAATGTCCATGGACAGACGAATGCATTAAGAGGATGTGGTACATATACACAATGGAATACTACTCACCCATAAAAAAGAACAAAATAACGCCATTTGCAGCAACATGGATGGAACTAGAGACTCTCATACTAAGCGAAGTCCGTCAGAAAGAGAAAGACAAATACCATATGCTATCACTTATATCTGGAACCTAATATACAGCACAAATGAACCTTTCCACAGACAAGAAATCCATGGACTTGGAAAACAGACTTGTGGTTACCAAGGGGGAAGGAATGGGAGGGACTGGGAGTTTGGGGTTAATAGGTGCAAACTATTGCAACTGGATGGATAAGCAATGAGGTCCTGCAGTAGAGCACAGAGAACTGTGTCTAGTCACCTGTGACAGAACATGATGGAGGGTAATGTGAGAAAAAGAAGATATATATATAGATAGATTCATATATATATGACTGGGTCACTTTGCTATACAGTAGAAAATTGACAGAACACCCTAAACCAACTATAATGGAAAAAATAAAAATCCTTTAAATAAATCAATAACTAAAACTGAAACTCCCCCGGGGGGCAGAAGGCCGAGCCTGGACATCCGCTCCACCGCCAGCTGCGGTGTGAACGGGGACCAGCACCCTCTCCTTCCTTGGCTCGCGTCTCCTCGTCTGGAAAACAGAGCCAGACGAGATGGACTCTAAGAGCCGGGGTAACTCTGAGAAACTTCCTGAAAACGCGCTTGGAAAAGTGCTTCACAACCCTAAGATGCCAGTCACGGCCAGCTCTCCCGGGGCAGAAAGGCCGGCGCCCACGCATCCCCTCGGGAATATTCTCCAGGACGCCCCCCTCTCTGTTCTGTGGCGGATATAACCCAGGCTCTAGAGGGCTGCCCTCCTGCCCACCTCTGCCCTCAGCAAAATCACCTACTTCCTTCGGTGGAGAGCTCCACACAGTCCCTTCCACCGCCTCACTCCCAGCTCCGGGCACAGGGCAGAGCCCGCAGAGTTCAGACGTGCCGGTCCCAGGGCGGGAGGGCACAGGGACCCGGGGGCCGCACCCTCTCCCCGTTCCTGCGGTTCCCCGCAACCGACGCTCGACGCTCGCCCTCCTCTGCTCCTATCAAGTCGACCCAACTTTCAAACGCCTCCTCCTATCGTTTTAAGACACAGCTCTCCTCATGCTGAACCTCTGTACACACACACACACACACACACACACACACACACACACACACGCACGGCTGGTGACCAAAGCCAGGTAAGGCCTCCCACATCCCCCGCTGAGCAAACGCTGCCTCTCCCGACAGACGCTCCATTCCCTCGCTGAGAAGCCGAGTTTCATATAATATCTGGACCCTAACGGCGGTTACCCTGAAAAATTCAGCTGCTCCTGTTACCTGTCTGATGGCTGAACAAGACCTCGGCTTGACCCGTAACAGCACGTGTCGAGCGTGCCGCCGGGGGCGGGGGGGGGGGGTGTCAATGTGGCCCCGACTCGCGAAGCCCCTTCCCGCCTTCTCCTCCCGACCTCCACGCGCCCTTCCTGGGGCGGAAAGGCCCCTCCGTCACACGTTCAAAGCAAGCTCTTCCCTCAGGATGAGCCCGGCCCGTCAGGGCAGCCCTCCCTACAACACTGCGTTAGCCTGGGCCGTCCTGCCCGCTCCGCTCTGAATCCCGAGCGGTCCGATCACAGTGAGAGCGGCGGGCAGGCCGCTGAAGGCACGGGAGAAACGCAGAAGAGAGAAGAGCCGAGACGAGCAGGAATTTGGCGACACACGTGTCAGATCGGACCCCTGCGACAGGTCTGCTTCAAATTAAGCCCCATCTGTTGTCGCGCCCCAAAGAGGCCGGGCATCCATGAGAAGAGGCCCTGGGACCTGCCAGGGCCCAGACACCTCGGCCAGCCAGGCCAGCGAGGCCCGGAAGCTGCAGGAATGCTTTTCATCCCCAGGGAGGCAGCCGCCTGGAGGCGGGGACTCCGGCCGAGCATCTCTGCCAAGGGTTACCCACACATCCTGCCACCACCCCGAGTGTCAACGTGCCAGACGGGAGAGACACCCAGAAGACGGGGGCTCCACCGGCCTCTCAGTTCCCTCCTCACTAAAGCCCTCTGCTGCCCCCGCCTCGGGACCGAAGAAACACGCCAGGGAGCTGAGCGCTGAGCTTCCGCAGAGGCAAGGAGACAGGTTCACAAGTCAGGGAAGGCCTTAAGAGACTCCCTACCACGGCACCCCACCAACAGCTAGCTCCTGAATCCAGGAAGGCAAGAGAGGGCAGCTGTGCATTCAAACTGCGGGGTGTCTCCAGGGGCTGGTCTTCGGGGACTGTCTCAGCACCTACACCACAGAGGCCCCCGAGGCAGGGAGCTCCGGGCAGGGAACGCAGACGGCTTCCCAGAAGTGCCCGATGAGAAGGAGGCAAGCGCCGAGCACAGCCCGCGGGGCCCGGAGGGAGGAACGAGCCTCGGCCAAGGACCCTGGTGGCTCAGCGATCGAGAAGTTCTCCATGTCGGAACATCCGGAACAAGAGAAGGGACAGTGGTGGGAAGACGCCCGAGGACAGCAGCCGGGTGGGCCCCAGATGGCCTCCCGGGCAGCGGGCCCTTCAACGTGAGCACATCTTCCCGAGACCCTCGACGACAGACGGCCCCGGAGAAACCCACGGCGGGCCTGGGTGGGGTGTCGGGACCTCTCGGTCAAGCTTTTCTGGGGCTTTATCATCTGCCTTCCATGCCGAAGCATCAGATTTTTTCCACATCTTGGGGGAGGAGGTGGAACCAGAGCCAGTGTCCAACATCTGGCAGGAAAACAAAGCTGGTGAGCAGATGGCTTCGTGGGCTCCAGTGCCCCCAGCACCGCTCCTCTGCCGTGACCCGGAGGACACGAAGCTTCTTCCGTCCCTGCTGTGACCTGCAGGCTTCCCCAGGAGCCCCTACCTAGGGCTGAGCAGAGAGGAAGCGCTTCCCTGCAGAGGTGAGTCTCCAGTCTCGGGAGGCTCTGCTCCAGGATAAGCACAGGAAGCTTCATGCACATGCTTTCCTGTGGGGTAGTAAGCGTCCCCATTCACCGTGTCAGCGAAAATCATCCAGTAGTTTTAATTAAAAATGAGTGGACTCGTAAGCTGCCTTCCCTTCCAGGGAAAGGGCACGTGCTGCTACAGATCCCCAAACTCAGACGACGCGTGCCCTTCCCTTCTCCCTTCGGCGTCGGCTTGGAACCCCTCATCAGCTGTCAGCATTAGCACAAAAGCACACAGACCCACAGAGGCACACACGTCTGCTCATTCCTCAAAGCTCTGTTCCCACAGCCACGGTTCCAAGACCCTCCTTCCAAGTCCAGGTCCCCATGAGGACGGCAGGAGGCAAGAATCAGATGCAGGCTTTTCTAAGCAAAGGCCCTGGCTGCCAACAGGACCCCCGCCTCGTGCAGGACGGAGGCTGAGCGCCTGGAGTCCCCCCGCCCAGACAGTCACCCAGCTGATGTCATCGCTCCAGAAGCCACACGCCTGCCTCCGGCTGATGGGATCTTGCCCTTCCTCACCTCAAAACTGCAGTCAGGGAACTCCCTTTGTAGATCGGTGGTTAACAAAGCCGAGTAGGATCCATGAGGACGCGCGTTCGATCCATGGCCTCGCTCAGCGGGTTGAGGATCTGGCGAGGCTGTGGCTGTGGCGCAGGCCGGCGGCAACAACTCCGCTTGGACCCCTAGCCTGGGAACCTCCACATGCCGCGGGTGCGGCCGTAAAAAGCAAAAAAAAAAAACCCACAAACCCCTGCCCACACACTTACAGCCTGGTACGGAGACAAAGGTGCAAGGCTGCTCCTTATAAAACCATGGGTCTCGTCCTGCCCTGGCACAGGCCACACCGCCACACCTTAATTAACAAGCGCACTGCTTTCTGCAAAGCATGAGACCAAAGATGCACTCAGACCGTCTCCGGGCACCACAGACAGAAAGACAGAGAAAGAGCAATCAGCTACGGACACGCTTCTTTAGAACTGGATGACAAATACCGCCCCGGCAAAACGGCTGGATAAACTTTCCCACGCGGACAGGAAATCCTCAGACACTTGGAACCTGGTAGAGTGTGGAATTTTATTCCACAATTTGTTCCATTCTCCTGAACTGTTCATTCCACAAGGAGATGTTATAGTTTACACACGGAGCACAGGGACACCACCGGTTTGCATGAACTGGCAGCAGATTTATCCCACTGGAAACAGATCCAGATTCAAACTAGCAGCTTTCCATTCAGGACCTGACAGTGTCACAGTAAGAATGTATTGTTTCCCACTCAAGAACAGGAGAGAATTCAGTTAACTCCACTGAAGACGTGTTTAAAGACTGTGGTCCTGTCCTAATTGGGTCCTGATTTTCCAAGAGGGGGACTTCCTGGGCTTTAAGCTCAAGTATTTCCTGAAGCGACAGCCAGAGAGAGAGAGAGGGGGGAGCTGGGCTGGGCAGGGACCTCGCCGCCCAGCTCAGAGACTCAGGCCAGGCAAGGACCCCGCTCACCCGGTGGAGCAACAGGCATCTGTGGGGAGCACCCCCCTCCACCCCAGTGACAGGAAGGGACTGGCCCTCCCTCAGCAGCATCGGCCGGTCAGAGGGCCAACACTCCTCAGTCGGTCGGTCACTTTGATGAGCCGACGACACTTTCCCAAAGAAACAGCATTAGATGCGGTAGCTGGATGCCAGACAGGGTCACGACGGGACAACACGGCGAAGAAGCCGCCTCTACGCAGTGAGGACACGAGAAAGTGCCCGTGTGAGTAAATCCTTGCAATTAAACAAAACATAAGAGATACAAAACTAGGTAGTTTTTACATATCCCCAATTGTGGTCCTGGAAGAAGGGCCCACAGTTAACGGAAAGGTGGGCGGTTTGGAGGATTCAGACGGCGTCCCGCAGGCCGGGGCCACAGCACGCGTTTCCCCACCATCTCATCTCCCCCACACGTGTCCCTTTCCAAGGAAAGCGTGTTCCTGGTGTCACGCTTATCAGCTGTGACCTAGCGGCTTTCAGTCCACAGCCAGAGAGGGACAGGGACAGGGAGGTAACACAGCAGAACAGGCAGGAGAGAACGAGAATGGAGAGGAGGTTAGAGAGGGTGTGAGCAGGATTTGAAAAACCCACACCTGACGGGGAGCTGTACACGCCCCGACGCGCGGGAGGCCTGGCGGAAAGAGGCTTCCTGAGCTTCTGGAGCCGGGGAGGCAGGGGGGCTCCGTCAGGCGCTGCGGGGCAGCCACTGCCGGGTTTACGGACAAGCGGGGTAGAAGGAAATGCGGGCTCACGGCCCACATCAGGCCCAGAGGCAAACCACCGTGTCGCCCAGGGATCCTGGCATATTCACACCAGGCACGTCTACAGAGCCCAGGGTGACCGCCCGCGCTGGGAGCTGGCTGGACTGGACTCCCCAGCTCCCTAAAGAAGAGGGACTGCCCCAGGGTCCATGTCACCCAGCTCCAAGCAGCTCCAGGAAAGGAGACGGACCCTCCCTGGGGACGGAGGATCAGGATGGAGCCAGCGCGTATCAAGCACAAAAAAGAAAACAAAAGAATCTCTAGCACTGTGGCGTCTGTCGCAGGGCCCGAGGACTCGGAGCTGCTCAAGGGCAGAGGCCCAGGCAAGAGAAGACACAGTCCCGCGGGGAGCTCCTCCCGGGCCGTTCGAGTCCATCCCATGACCTCCCGCAGCAGGGCTCAGCAGACAGGCCTCCCGGGCCGGCGGAGCTGGAGCGAGGGCGGGTCTTGCTCACCGACCCCAGAGAGACAGGCCACCCTCTGCCAAGCTCAAGTGCCAAGGTTTCTGCTGACTATGCCTGACCGAGAATGACAGGGCAGCAAAAGAGGCTGCCAATCTTCCTCCAAATCTGCACCGGAGGAAACGAACGCAAATCTGCCACTGGAAGGAAGCATCACGGAGGCAAATCTGATGAAATCCAGTCACTTCGGCGCGGCCAGGGCGGGATGGGGAGACGCGTGGCTCTGCCTGTCTGAGGACGTGTGGGGGGCTGTGGTTTACACAGGAAGACGTTAAACGGCCTTTGTTCTCCTTCCCAGAGCTGCCTCTCACAATCACCGGCGGGCACCTCTCAGGGCTTCCGTCTACCTGCAGCTCCCAGCTGCTGGGGGCAGGATCCCCCGTCACACCGCCCCCCCCCCCCCGAGTCACACCACCTTCGGGCACAAGAACGGGCACGCGGCCACACACAGCAGGGCTGTCAACAAACGCAGAGGCTGGACATGTCAGCCAACGCTTACGGTTTCTGGAAACGACCACGTCCAAGACGGGGAAATCAAAGCCAGGTGAACATCTGGGCTGCATTTCAAGTATTCCTGGGTTTATGAAGGAGGTGGACGGTGGGAGGCAGAATTCTGGAACGGAACCGCAGACGGCCAAGCTTCCCACCTCCCAAGGGGGACAGCAAACAGGTGTGGCCCCGGAGCGAGCCCAGCGGTGGACAGGGCAGCTATCTCCTGGTCCTTGTCACAGAACTTGTTAACACAGCTTATACTTTTTCGAAGCGACTATGAAGTGACATTAATTTTATCTCTTTGGATCTGAGTTTCCCTCTGGTCCCACGAAGGATACTCAGGGTCCCGGTTCTCTGCCTCCACACTGTCCACTCTAATTTTGGGGGCTGCGCCCACGGCATATGTAAGTTCCTGGGCCGGGGATTGAACCCACGCCACAGCGGTGAGCCAGGCCGCTGCAGTGACAGTGTCAGATCCTCAACCCACAGCACCCCAGGAGAACCTGTGCACTCTGCGACACCCCCGCCCCCAGACGCACTCTCTGCGTCCCCATCTCACATCCAGAGATTCCTGTCTTCTTTATCACAAGGTCCCTTTTGGCAAAAGGAAATTGAGACACAGATACGTGCCTTGCGCAAGATCACACCGCAAATGAGGAGCACAGCAGGGATGAGAATGCAATTCTCCAAACTCTGGCCCAGCGCTCTTTCCAACTGACCACAAGACCCCCATTACAGGAGGAACGTCTGCCCTGGAGCGCCAAGACCAAGAACTCAAAACAGTTTATCTGCATGTCTTCTTAAGCAAAACAACACGGCCGGAATGTTTGGCAGAGACGGGCCACATAGTTCCTCTGTGATCTACGCCGGAGGGGAGACAGACTGTGGGAGTCAGGCGGGCCCAGAACACGGGGACACCAGGGCCACCCAGGGCCACCCGCGGCCGAGGCGGCGAGGCAGTGACCAAGAGGAGAGACGCAGTCTTGATGGAGGACAAGCGGGGCAAAAGAAACAGATTTTCTCTTTAATCCTGAGGTTTAAAAATAGGATTCTAGAGCTAAACGTGACTGTAAACAGACTGTCATCTAAGAACTGACCCAACAGAAGCTGGAAGAAGAGGGATCAGAGTTTCAGGTCACGCAGGCAGAAATCTACGCAAGCGCGATGGGGACGCCTAGGAACCCGGGGGCAGGGCCACAGGCTGGAGGCAGAGACCCTCCCTCGAGCATCATTAGCAGAACTGGAAGGGAGCTCAAGGGACTCCGACAAGGCTCTTCCAAATGCAGGGGGGGAAAAAAAGGCTGGGGAACTAAAGAAGTCACTGCACAGACTAGCTCCACTGGCTTAAAAAAAACAAAAACCACTGCAGACAAACAGAAAAACCGATTTGAATTACCCAAGAGAGAAACTCTCCCAAGAGTGCGTAAGCTGCGGACGGAGAGTTACTACCCCAAGGAAAGTCCACTGAGCTTTTGAGGGGCCTTTAAGAACAGGCTTCGAAGGGCAGAGACGATCCCAGGATTGTGCCAAAGAAAAGGGAGATGCCCACAAAAGGAGAAAGAGGTCTGGGCAGGCCCTGCGCCCCGGCCTGCCCCCCCACCCCACCCCCGCCCGGGGGGTGGGGGCAAAAGGCTTTCTCTAGCGGGGAGCACACAGTGAGGTCAGCAGACTGGGAGCAGGTGAGGCAGCCTCACAGCAAACTCAGCCACTGGTCCAAAGAGGAACAAAGACCCCAGAGCTTCTTAACCTCAGCAGATTTACATTCCACTTGAGGCGCCAAGGCACACGCTCCAGAGAACTAAGAGGAGTTCCCACTGGGGCACGGTGGGTTAAGAACCTGACTTCAGCTGCTCAGGTCGCTGTGGAGGTGTGGGATCCATCCCGGCCCCATGCGGTGGGTTGAAGGATCCAGCGCTGCCGCAGCTGCAGTGCAGGTGGCAGCGGAGGCTCAGATTCAATCCCGGGCCTCGCATGTGGCCAAAAAAAAAAAAAAAAAAAGCAAAAGATCCAAGAAATCCAGCATCACGGGAGGCCCACAAGCTCCAGAAGCAGTGCCGCCCTGCCTGGAAGATGTTCCCTTCCTAGAGGCCAGGACCCAGGCCCACCGTCACCGCGCAGCCAGAGGCAGGTTCCCTGCTGGCTGGGACCTGAGTCCCTCACTAGGCAAAGTCTATGCAACAAGAAGTTAAGCCAAAGAAAGCGGATTTTTTGGGGGGTGCTCCTCCTCATGTGGAAAAATTGAGAAAAAAAAGCAGCGAAAGGAGGACTGAGCTCCATGGCTACAGGGAGACCCCCCCGCCCCCACCCCAGGCCTCTTCTGCAACCAAAGGCAGAAAGCACCAACTACTGTAAACAGACACGGGGAGCCAGCCTGCCCGCCTCGGAGGGGCCAGCACACACCCTTCCCCAGCAAGGCCTGGAAACGCAGGAGGCGGGGGTTCCCTGGACAGGACCGGAGCGGCAGGCAGGGCACGGGGGAGTCCTCCCAGGCTAAGTTCTCAGGCACTCGGGGCTCACGAAGACTCCCGGCACAGAGAGCAAGCGGAAGGTAAGGCTGGGATGGCAGCGCTCCGAGGAAAAGGCGGTTTGCCCAGCGCTCCCAGAAGAAAACCACCACGCAGAGCAGCAGGACCCCCTCCCAGTCTGAGCACCGCGGCCACGGGCTGCACGCCCGCCTCTTCGGCGTGGATGCAATAAGCAGCTGCCCTGAGAAGACAGGGGGCCTCTGCCTGCGCCTCTGCCTTGAGATCATCTTGGAGAACCAAACAGGGCGACCCTTCAGGGGAGCGGTTCTCTTAAACACTAGCTCAGTCACGACGAAGGCCGCATCATCCCCAGCATCCGTCTCAAGTCCGCTTCTACCTGTGCAGCCCTGGCCCTCGCCCGGCACTCGAGCCACTGGCAGGCAGGCCTGGCAGCACCCTTCCTGGAGGCCTCACCCGTCAGACACCAGAGCTGCGACTCCTGCGGTCTCCTCGGCCTGGCAACAGAACGAAATGCTGAACAACTCACCCCTTCTCTCCATTGACCAGAATATTCCGTCCTGCGTGAAGCACACCGACTGCTGTTTTCATGAACACACCTGGCGGAAGGCACTGTCAACAGTAACCGCGGTAAAGCGAGAAACGAGAGAGACAGGCAAGGTCCTGTGCTGTCCAAGAGAAATTCCCAAACTGACCAAGAATGAACTGCATGTGCTAAGTCTTGATCCAGAATGTTTCAAATCTAAATTCCCTTCGTAAAAGATGAGAATAAGACGCTTTTCTCAGAAAGAGCTGTTCTTTATTATTTTTAATTTATCATTCTGCTTTTCAAATGTCCTTTCGTATATGGTATGGACAGTGATGGGTTTTAGGTTTTCGTATGTTTCAGGCCTCTTTTCCCGGGGAAAATCTTAAAATCTAGGAATTCTATGTTGGCCTCAAAAACAACCAACCAACCCCAAGCTGTGTCTTATGAAAAGCAATATCCTGCCGTGTGCGGGTCATTTCCCCTTTGCCGCAACAGAAATAACCGGTGGCAAATGAAGTCAGGAGCCGTTTCTTTCAAACCGCGGCCAAGGCCCCGACGCCTGAGCATAAAATCCCTCTGCGGGAAACGGAGGCAGCAGAAGAATCTTCCTGGAGGCCGTCCTCAGTGTCCCCGCATCAGCATCACTCCTCTCCTCCGGTGCCTCCAAATAAAGCGGCCTCGGGTTTTTCAGAGCGGCGGCTGGAGGCCACAAGCTCCCTCATTCAAGCCAGGAGATCGCTCCTGACCGGGGATCTGAGCACCAGGAGGCAACGCGAGGCAGCAGAAAGGGTTCTGGAATCAAACGCACTTGGGTTCCGACGCGGGATCGGGGGACAGTCACTTGATCTTTCCGAGTCTCGATCTCCGCCTGCTCGAGGGGAACCGAGGAAAGCGGGGAGCCGTGACCGCTGCGCAGCCCCTCCCGCCCTGACTCCCTGACGACGCCCCTCCTGCTGCCCCCAGGCGCTGGGCTCTTCAGAGGCGTTTTTGAAAACAGATTTGCTGGAAACGACGAGGCCGCGCACACCTCTTCCCGCAGCAACGCCGCGCGCGCGCGGCCTTCCCGACTTTGCCGCCGGCCGCATCCCGGCACAGCCCCGGGCTCCGTTCCGGGCTCTGCTGGCAAAGGCCCCGGGGAACCATTCATGGTATCAGTGTCCCTCGTCTGCCCAAGAGCCTGGAAGCAGGAGTGATGAGGCGGCTCAGGGCTGAGGGCAGGACTCTCAGCGTCACCCTGGAAAATATGACAATGTGGAAAACGGCTCCTCCCGCACTTCATGTTTGGGTGGCGGGGACCCGGCCCTCGGCCGGTTTCCTCTCGGAGTCGGCTCTGTCCGCCAGGCATCAGGCCTCCGGAACTCTGCTGAGCACACGCTCCAAACAGGCAACTAAAAACGGTCATCGTGTTTTTCAAGACGACATACAGTCTCGTCTTCCGGCGCTCCTGTTTGGGTCCCGATTAAGGGAAGCCTGTCCATGAAAGCCCGAGAATGCCCAGCACCCGACGGGCCAGCAGAGGGACGGCTCATGCTCGCTTTGCTGCCCCGCGAGTTTTACGCAGCTAAATTCCTTCTAACAAGGGTTATTCGGGAAGTGAAAATGTTAACTTGGATTGAATCTGCAGAATTTTCTAAGTTTTTCATGTAAATACACTCACAAATTAGAAAAAAACAATTGTTTACTGGCCAAGAATCTCAATTTTTCATTCCAATATTAAAGCTACCCTTTTATTTATTTATTTATTTGTCTTTTTGCTATTTCTTGGGCCGCTCCCGCGGCATATGGAGGTTCCCAGGCTAGGGGTCGAATCGGAGCTGTAGCCACCGGCCTATGCCAGAGCCACAGCAACTTGGGATCCGAGCCGCGTCTGCAACCTACACCATAGCTCACGGCAACGCCGCCGGATCGCTAACCCACTGAGCAAGGGCAGGGACCGAACCCGCAACCTCACGGTTCCTAGTCGGATTCCTTAACCACTGTGCCACGACGGGAACTCCGAAGCTACCCTTTTAAATGCCAGGCTGAGGGCCTCATCCAAGCCTGCAGCCAGGGCGGATGCCAGGCCCCGGGACTGGCCAGCTCGCCCCGGGCTGCCCTGGCGACTACAGGAGAAGCTGTGAGAGGACAAGGCCCCGGGCCTCACGTCCCTCCCGAGGCCAAATGGACATGAGGCCTCCGCGTGCCAAAGAGGAGGATCAGCCACTGCAAGACGGGGCCGGGAAGGAAGGAGTGGCTTGCTGCCTCTTGCGGGCCCCGGCAGGACCCCCTCAAGAGACCCCCACCCCCTCGCCTCCGCTGTCCAGGCCGGGGGTCGACTGTCAGGTTGGCGTCCGTCGCCGTCCGCCTCACGGCACTCCTGCCACCTCCCCCAAGTCTCCATGACCTCTTATGCCCCCAGGCCTTTTGCACACACTGTTCCCTCTTCCTCGAATGCCCTTCCCTCTGTGCTGCCAGCCAGCTCCGAAGTCCCTGGACTCGGCTCCCCCGGCACTCCCCTGCTCACTGGCTCTGCCCCGGGGCTTCCTCTGCCGCGCTGCCTCTGAATCCTGCCCTGCCCTGGGATCACGCTCCATTGTAACGGTTCACTTTCCATGTGCGTCCTAAGCGAATTTTACGGAACAAGTTCTCCCTCCATATATTCAAATTCACATTTACATTCCTGCATCATAGACAACAGTCTGGCATACTGCAAACATTGGCATTTATACATATTGACATCTGAAAATGAAACTGCATTACTCTGTTAAATGAATTCAATGAAAACTAAACACCACAGTGCCTTAGAATCCATCACCACTGTAGCTCCTGCCGTGGTGCAGGGGGTTAGGAATCCAGCTGCAGCAGCCCTGGTTGCTGCCGAGGCGCCCAGAGCACTGGGTTAAAGGATCCAGCACTGCCACAGCTGCAGCTGAGATTCAACCCCAGCCCAGGAGCTCCCATGTGTGGTGGATGCAAAAGTAAAAATAAAATCCATCCTCATTCATTTAAAAAAACATGATTTTTTTTTTTTTTGGTCTTTTTTAGGGCCATACCTTCAGCATATGGAGGTTCCCAAGCTAGGGGTCCAATCGGAGCTGTAGCCCCCGGCCTACGCCAGAGCCACAGCAACGCGGGATCCGAGCCGCGTCTGCAACCTACACCACAGCTCACGGCAATGCCAGATCCTTAACCCACTGAGCGAGGCCAGGGATCGAACCCCCATCCTCATGGATACTAGTCAAGTTCATCAACTACTGAGCCATGTCGGGCCCAAAAACATGAAGTTTTATACTATTCGTTTTTCTCCTTGTACACTTATCATTTTTAATTCCTCTTTAGAATTTTCTCCTAGTATTTATGCTTTAAAGTGTTTTACTGATAAACCTATGATACTTCTCTGCAATGTTATTATACACAAATATAATTTTTTACATTTTCCTATGACAGTAAACTCTAAAGTTACACAAAATTTTCTTCTCTGGATTGGGGTTTCATTACTTTTATTGTTAATATGCAATTGATCAAAAATATTACGAATTTGTATTATTAAATATGAATGTTATTAACCATAAAAAGAAAATTTCTATTATTTATTTTATTGTCTTTTTAGGGCCGCACCCATAGCATATGGAAGTTCCCAGGCTAGGGGTCAAATCGGAGCTATAGTGGCCAGCCTACACCACAGCCACAGCAACGCCAGATCTGAGCCTACACCCCACCTCCCAGCAACACTGGATCCTTAACCCACTGAGTGAGGCCAGGGATTGAACCCGCATCCTCACGGATCCTAGTCAGATTTGTTACTGCTGAACCACAAGGGGAACTCCAAAATTTTACTGTAAATGCATTAATTTTCCGTTTTTATAGTTACAAGTGTCAAGACATTTTGTTCACATAAATAACTAGGATGGGAATGAGGGAAATTTTTGTTGCAGCAAGTATCAGTCAGCCTTTGAACCTTGAACTAAATCCCAAAATTACACAGTGACCTATCATCGAAAAATATTTGTAAATACCAACTGACAATTCTTCCAGTTCTCTTGAAAGTAAAAACGAATATCCATCTGATTTGTAAAAGGATTTGTTACTCGGGGTCATTCATTTTCTTAAAAGTATTTATAACCATTCCTTTGTTAGCCAACGGGGAGGTGTGCACACAGACAGCAGATTCAGGACGAGAGGCGCTATGCCCTCCTTCTGGCACGAGAGGGAAGAGTGACCGAGAAAGGGGCGTCTTGGGCGCAGCTGCACATGCACAGGCCCGGCGGCCTCGGCGCCCATCGGCTGGCACTCCAGAAACAGGACAGATTTCGCATCTCTCGGGTGCCAATGACGTCCCCTACAAAGGCTTTCTCCTATTAGGAGAGGGCTCTTCCTTCAAGTTAATCTTAACAAAGATGAAAGGGGAGCTTAGAGTTTCATTTCTCTTATACGAAGTAATTTTCCAAAATGAGGGGTCTGTAATTCAAATGTGGCCATTAATTAATGCAAAAAAAAGGGCTCAATTCCTCAACCTTTATTTTTGTTTTTGTCTTTTTGTTGTTGTTGTTGTTATTGTTGTTGTTGTTGCTATTTCTTGGGCCGCTCCTGCGGCATATGGAGGTTCCCAGGCTAGGGGTTGAATCGGAGCTGCAGCCACCGGCCTACGCCAGAGCCACAGCAACTCGGGATCCGAGCCGCATCTGCAACCTACACCACAGCTCACGGCAACGCCGGATCGTTAACCCACTGAGCAAGGGCAGGGACCGAACCCGCAACCTCACGGTTCCTAGTCGGATTCGCCAACCACTGCGCCACGACGGGAACTCCTCAATTCCTCAACCTTTATAATGAGCCTGAAATGAAACTTCTATATTGAAAGACTTCTCAAAAATCTCAGTAAACACAGCGAAATAGTCTGCAACCATGAAAGGAAGATTAGCAACTAAACGTATAAGAATGAACAAATAAGAAAAAGATGTATGCAGTCAAAGAAAAAAATCTTATTGTAGAAAGAAGAACAAAGCCAATTCCTTTCAATGAATGCCTTCCCCACAATAAACAATCAATCAACTCAGAGTGGCTGAAACAGACATAACTACATAAGCACAGGTTGCAAAGCAAACAGTGGAATCATAAGGTCTGCACGAAATCAATGAATAGATAAATGTAATAAAAACAGAAGTGAGGCTACAGAGAAAGCTAATCAGAGAAAGATATCATACAGAGATCTTTTTAACGAAAGAAATAGAGAAATTCAAAGAATATGCACAAAACGACGGTCGTGTGAAGAGATGCGGCTCAGAGACCCACCCAGCAAACAACACAAGTCTTTGAACGAATGGCCTCAAATCTATGATTAAAAGCGTAATAAAAGCAAACTGTGCAGAAATGTCAAAAGGGCATGGTCCAAAACCAAAAGACGTAGGGAACCTTAAAGACAATTAAGAGCCAGAAACTAACATTAGGACATTCTCACCTTTTTTTTTGGTTTTTTTAGGGCCGTGCCTGAAGCACATGGAGGTTCCTGGGCTAGGGGTCGAACTGGAGCTGTAGCTGCCGGCCTCATCACAGCCACAGCAATGCGGGATCCAAGCCTCGCCTACAACCTACACCACAGCTCAGGGCAACGCCAGATCCTTAACCCACTGAGAGAGGCCAGGGATCGAACCCACAGCCTCATGGTTCCTAGTCGATTCGTTAACCACTGAGCCACAACGGGAACTCCATCACATTTTCAAACATGAAAGAAAAGAAAAAAACTGCATATAGAGAAGATCCAAATTTGAATTCCTTCCCATTTTGCAAAGGATACAATTAAAGCCCAGAGAGCCATTAAAAAAAACTCAGAAAGGAATTCCCAATGTGGCTCAGCAGGTTACAAACCTGACTGCTATCCATGAGGATGCAGGTTCGATCCCTGGCCTTGCTCAGTGGGTTAAGGATCTGCCATTGCCATGAGCAGTGGTGCAGGTCAAAGACCTCAGAACCAGCACTGCTGTGGTGTAGGCTGGCAGCTGCAGCTCCAATCTGACCCCTAGCCTGGGAACTTCCATATGCTGTACCTGTGGCCCGAAAAAGAAAGAAAAAAGAAAAAAAAAACCTCTGAGAAAGTATTTTACCTGAAATTTTTAAACAAGGTGAGATGACTCCTTCCGAAAATGAAAAGCAATTAAGAAATTTACCCCTCACATATCTCAGTTCAAAATACACCTCAGGGAGTTCCCGTCGTGGCGCAGTGGTTAACGAATCCAACTAGGAACCATGAGGTTGCCGGTTCAATCCCTGCCCTTGCTCAGTGGGTTAACGATCCGGTGTTGCCGTGAGCTGTGGGGTAGGTTGCAGACGCGGCTCGGATCCCATGTTGCTGTGGCTCTGGCGTAGGCCGGTGGCTGCAGCTCCGATTAGACCCCTAGCTGGGGAACCTCCATATGCCACTGGAGCGGCCCAAGAAATAGCAAAAAGACAAAAAAAAAAAAAATACACCTCAAAAAATAACTTTAAATGAGACTTAAATCTTTAAGTTTAAAAAATAATATCCAATACCCAAAATCAACAATTTCTTATTAAAAAGATAAACAAAATGTTAAATAGGGAAAGAACAGCCGTCAGGGATAAGCCATCAGTAAAAACTCGGTAACAAAAGAAGCGACAGAGAAGGAGAGCGGCAGCGTCGGAACTCGAAGACACATGAGCGGGGATCTACAGTGTCACTGGCGTCTACAGAAGAGGCAGGGCAAACCAGTGGGCATTCTGGCGGCATCACACAGATGCCCACGCACACATCCAGTTTAAGGAAAAGACATCTTTGGACAAGAGAGGACATTCGAACATGGCCTGAGTAACAGATGATATAAAGGAATTATTGTTAATTGGTTAAATGTGATGAGAGGGTTTTGTGTGTCTGTGTGTGTCTGTGCGTGTGTGTGTGTGTGTTTGGCTGCACTTGCAGCATGCAGAAGTTCCCAGGCCAAGGATCGAATCCAAGCCACAACTGCAACCCTCATTGTGGCTGCAGCAACGCCGGATCCTTAACCCACTGCACTGGGTCAGGGATCAAATGCACATCTCCACAGCAACCCGAGCCACTGCAGTCAGATTCTTAACACACTGCCCCACAGTGGGAACTCCCGCCTATACTCATAATTAAAAGAAATACTAAATTTCAATCAGTGGTCGGGGAAAGCGACGTAATTCTTCCTACCCAAGTTGCAGGCCCTCTGAATTCTATCCATGAGCCTACAAGGACCACATCGTTGTGCAAATATTCATTAAAACATCTACAAGGTGAGAGCCACTGCGAGGCACTGAGGACACACAGAGGGGGCCCGTACAGTCTTTAAGCTACGCAGATTAAAACAGTGTCGCATCACCACCAGGACCGCTCCAGGGAGCAAAAGTCTAGAGACACACCTAAACATACCTATGAATTTAGCATATGATTAAAACTGGCATTTTCAAAGCAGTGAGGAAAGAATGGTTTCCTCAACAAGTAACAGTAAGACAATCCCTGTGCGCAAAAACAGCAGAGTCGTTAAGAGCAGGGGCTCCAGGATTCAACCACCTGAACTTGAATTCTATTTTTGCTAGCTGGACAACCTTTAGTCCATTCGCAGTAACTCCAACAGCGAAAACAACAATGCCCACATCACAGGGTTGCCCAAAGCACTAAATGAGTCATCCAATAGAAGCAGGCGCCGGGAATCAGCGCCTGGCACACGACCTGCACCCGAGAATGGTAGCTATCATTACTATTTCACAACAGAGCAAATTCCGGGTTGAGTCAATCTTAAAATGCAAAACCTAACAGCATAAACAAGTTAGGAGAATATATAATGAATATTTACTAATCTTGCTAAAGGAAGATCCTTCTAAGAAATTACACTACAGGTAAAAAGTTTTGTTAAAAGACCAAGAATCTTCACTACATCAAATCATTTTATTTTATTTATTGTCTTTTTGCCATTTCTGGGGCTGCTCCCGCGGCATATGGAGGTTCCCAGGCTAGGGGTTGAATCGGAGCTGTAGCCGCCGGCCTACGCCAGAGCCACAGCAACACCGCGGGATCCAAGCCGCCTCTGCGACCTACACCACAGCTCACGGCAACGCCGGATCCTTAACCCACCGAGCAAGGCCAGGGATTGAACCCGCAACCTCATGGCTCCTAGTCGGACTCGTCAACCACCGAGTCACGACAGGAACTCCCATCAAATCATTTTGAGTTGGCAAATCAATAAGAATAAAATGTAAAACCATGAACATGTAAATTACAAAAGAAATATAAATTAAATGGCACCAAACACGTGAGGAAATACACAGCCTCAGGAGCCAGCACACAACGCCAAATAAGACAACAATGCAACACCACTTTCACCTCATCGGATTTGCAGATGCTGCCATCATCCTCTTCGTCAGGCAGGAACGGCTAAAGCCAGGCCCGCACTCACCCCGGGCAAGTGTACCCACCGGAAGGGCTTTCCGGAGGGCAGTTTAGCTAAATGCCTCAAATCCTCTGAGCACGTTCCTCTCCTCACCGACCCGCTCATGTCTGTGAACGTATCCTCCAAAAAACCACACACGCGGCAGGACGTTATCACGGTGTTTTTAGAACAGAAACAACAGGTAGGAAACCAAATGCAAACAACGTGTTGAAGTGGGGACTTAGATCTCGCGACTGTTCGTTTATTTATGTCACAGTGTTGGTACAAATTCTGGCATGAAAAGTATACAAGGGTCATCTCTGTATGGTGGGACGAGGGGTGATTTTTTTAGTCTTTGTTTTCTAACTTTTCTGGAAAGAATATGAATTACTTGTATAAAACTCAGATAAATAGGGTTCGTACCCCATCCATGGGCTCTTGAAAGTGGTGAACAGAGGAGAAAGACGTGTAAAGAAGTAACTACGTGTAACAATCATGCCTCCGAAGCACACGGCAGGGCTGGACTCTGTCTGGAGATGAGTTTGGAAGGATGAACTTGCCAGGGAATGAAGTCAGAAGCCAAGAAAAGAGCAAGTGCAAAAACCGCAAGCGAGCAAAGCCTGAGTCGGAAACTTACGCGCCTCTCAGGCCGGGAGGGGCCAGGGGTGAAGGGAAGCAAAAGCCAGACGACAAAGATTTTTCAACGAGCTGCTAGATGAGTTGGGATCACCCCACCAAAGAAGATTCAATAAAAAGCTTTTGTGATTCACTTATAGGAAGATCAGAAAAGGCAAGAGAGGAGCTCCCTTGTGGCACAGTGGGTTAAGGATCTAGCGTTGTCACTGCAGCGGGCCAAGTTGCTGCCGTGGGATGGGTTCGATCCCTGGCCCAGGAACTTCCACATGCCACAGGTGTAGCCCCCCAAAAGGGGCACACAAATGGGAGAGAGGTTAGGGCGAGGACCCAGAAGCCACCCAGGAAAAGAAAAGGCACCCTGTGGGCTGCTGGGGACGCTCGCGTCGTGATCTGAGGGGCAGAGTCACATGGCAGACACAGCCCACGATCGAGTCCACGAAGTTCCATGCTTCCTATGTGCACACTTGGCTGCGTGTTGTAAGAGAGTCCTGAGCAAGGAAGAACGGTAACTGTATTGGGAACGCGCTCTTGGGAGAAGCCTGGGAGACTGACTGAGGAACATTCCGAGACATTCAAGCCGCCTTCCAGGACTTTAAACGGGCTGGAGGCAGCAAGACAGCAAGGAGGCTTTTGGGAAATGGGACGGGCAAGGCTGCCGGAGCACGGCGACCGAGAAAGGGGGGGGGAGTCCAGGTGACTCCGCAAAGGAGCCGGACAGGCTGGAGGGCAGAGGGCAGCTGGCCAGGCTACGCCCGGCGAGGGAGGGTCTGGGGTTCGGGGGGTGCCTGGCTGTCCAGCGACACTCATGAGACACACCGACCACGTGCCAGCTCGTCTTCTGAGCACTTCACACGCAGGAACTGACTGCCCCTCGCGGGAACCTTAGGAGGTAGGCACTGTTCCCAGGGCATCTCACAGATCAGGAGACTGAGGCACCGCGAAGATAAATTACCTGCCTGGCATCAGACAAAATAAGAGGCAACAGAATGTGACCCCAGGCCATCTGCTTAAGAGCTCATGCTCTTAAGGGGACCACTGAGACACAGGCGATGTGGCCTCTGACATAAACAGCTGAGGCCCTGGGGAGACCTGACATCTCACAGGAAGAGAGCACACAAAGAAAAAGAATCATACAACACGCTCCTTCGCGCCGTCATGAGGCTTAACTAAGGAGACATTTGATGCGCAGGTCACAGAGTCAGTACTCAATCAAAGGAATCTATTAAGCACAATTCTTCAACTAGATAATATCTGACAAAAGGACTCACTGGACTAGATTAAAAGAAGTTCAGGGAACATAAAAACCACATTTAATGTGGGGTAACGTGCAATGTCGGTATGGAAAAAACGACAGGATACTTGGGGGTCAGTGCGGAACTCTGAGACACGGTTTGGGTGTTAAAGCAAATTCACTGAACAGCAAAAGGAGATCATTTTTTAAAAAGCAGAATGAAATATAGCATGTAGAGTATGATCTTGTTTTGGTTTAAAAAAAAAAAAAAAGGAGGAGTTCCCGTTGTGGCTCAGTGGTTAACGAATCTGACTAGGAACCATGAGGTTGTGGGTTCAATCCCTGGACTTGCTCCGTGGGTTAAGGATCCGGCGTTGCCGTGAGCTGTGGTGTAGGTTGCAGACGCGGCTCGGATCCCGAGTTGCTGTGGCTGTGGTGTAGTGTAATCGCAGCTACAGCTCCGATTCAACCCCTAGCCTGGGAACCTCCATATGCCGTGGGTGTGGCACTAGAAAAAGACAGAAAGACCCAAAAAAAAAAAAAAGGAGACTACAAATATGTCCACAGAAGCTTAGAGAAAGTTCTAGAAGAGGGTGCACCAGACAGTGGTGATATCCAGGTGTTGGGAAAGTGAAGCTTTAAAGTTTTTATAATGTACTACAATGCACAACAGTATGTTTTCAAAGGCACCAATTTAAAGTTGAAGATAAAGATAATTTTATATTCCGTAGTTTTCTATTAAAGGAGCCCACAGACATGAAGCAAGCAAACCTCAAACCGTGTACAGGCTGGTTCCAGATGCCAAGCCCAAGAGGGAAAAACAACCTCACTCCAGACGGCAATGCGAAGGGTCAATGAAACACCCTCTTCTGCCTCCGTCCTCTGCTCTGAGTGGCTGCTTCCCAAGTGATGGGAAAATTCAGCAGGACTGCCTCCCTCTACTTCGTGTCATTCATTCTAAGAAAACAAGACACATGCCCCTGCCAGCATCCCCAAAGAGCCAGCAAAGCAGGCAGAGGGGAAGAGCCTGAGAAATACTGAGCCCCACGTGCCCTGTATCACAGGGCAGGCAAAGCAACCTTCCGAGGAAAGAAAAAAGACCCCTTGGAGAAGGCTCTTCCTGAGATTTCAAACTTAGAGCTTTCATCAGGAAAGGCTGTCCTTCCCAAATGTAATGCAAAGAAGCCAATTTTCATTTCTCTGCAATTTAAAGTCGGGCCCCAGGACAGAGGGGAGGGGGGAGGGGGCCGCTGTGGGCAGAACAAATGCAGGGCTTACACCGAGAGGCCCACACTCGCCTTTGGCCGGGAATCCCAGCAAACTGGAAGCCGCCAGATGGACGGGGAAAATCCCAGTCACCCAGCCGAGGACCTCCTCGGTTCTCATGCTCCGCAAAACTGCCTGAGCCTTCAGCAGATTGCCTGTCACGCGGCAAACACTCAACAAGGGAACCCCGCTTCGGGGAACCCCGGAACTAAGGGCTTGTGGACTGAGCCGGGCGACCTTAGGGGCTTTCAGACCTTAGTGCAGAGTAGCATCAAATGTTGATACACTCGAATGCCAACAGTGTGACCAAAACACTGGTCCTGCTCATTAAGCACCTGCTGAATTTAAACGCGCCAGGACGTTCTCTGCAACGCAAAGTCTCCGACCCGGTATGAGCCATTATTTGAAGCTCTGTGTTCTCCCTTTCTTGCTGACTTTTAAAGTTTTCCCTTTGAGATGGAAAAAGGTTCCCGAAGATGGAGAAGCTGTTAAAGCATCCCACCCCGTGCCAATTCCCTGGCCTAGAAGGGCTGTATCCCTCTACTCCCTACAGCTCTGGCTGAAAAGTGGTGTGGACTCCATGCCTGGGCCTGGCCTTCAGCACAAGCCACCCCAAAGCATTTGTAGGCCCGAGAGCCAGGTCTTAGCTCCATCAGCTTCTTGCGTCCTAAAAAGAGAAGCAGGTGGAGGGTGGGGTCGCCGGGTGCCTGACCCGCTTGGCCCCCTCTGAAGCTGCCCCTTCGGCCCTCGAATCCTCATCAGCGTTTCTCCTCCACGGGGATTTCTCCTATCCCTGCTTTCCTAAGCTGGCCCGGCTTCCTTAAGAGCAATTACCACTTGGACGCTAAACTGTCATTTATGGCCACATACAGAATGAGGGGAAGAGCCGAGGGCTTCTTACTCCCGCCTCTCTTAGAAACCTGGAGACACCGGCTTTACCAAAGAATCTTCTGTCATCTTCAAACGTCCCCATTTCCCAAACCAGAAAACAGGCTGAAATGCTGCTAGGCCCCTCACCACACTAATACCTCGGTTGCTACGAGGGCCTGCAATCCTCCGAGGCTCCAGTTTCTTGCTCGACTCCAATCCGTTTTCCACGCTGCCCCTCACGTCGCCTTCACTGGGGAGAAAAGACAGACCACGACTTGAGGCATCCTCACATTCCTCCCCGCCACGACATCAGGACTCCCCAGGGTCCGGTCCTCGCCTGGCCCGGCTCCCCGGCTCCCCCGCATCTCGCACACAAACCTCTGGTCAACCGGGAGGACCCGATGTCCACCGCAGTCTCGCTCTCACAGCGCGGAGAGGACAGCGGACCACGCAGGGACCGACACACCTGGACGCCAGGCACGGCTCTGACACAAACCAGCTGAAGGCCTTTGCCGCCCCGAGCTCCATCTCCCTCCTCTCCACGAGCGGAAAGACGGAACGAGATTTTTTTTTTTCCCATGCCCATGGCATGCGGAAGTTCCCAGTCCAGGGATCAAACTCACAAGAAAGCCATGACCCGAGCCACTGCAGTGACAATGCCGGATCCTTTAACCACAAGGCCACCAGGGAACTCCCAAACCAGATCATCTTAATAGTCCTTCCAGCTTTAAAAAGAAAAAAAAAAAAAAAATGACGCTAGGATTCCTCTATGAGCAGCCAAATCTATCCTTCCTTCAAAGTCTACGAGTCCTCCCAGAATGTTCTCTAAGCACTCTCGTGTACCCGACTCTTTTTCTGAACTTCTTTCTCCATCTGGAATTCAAAAACAAATCAAATTCATTCAACCAAGATCTTCTGAGCATTTTCTTGGCCACATATCATGGCAAAGCCTTGGTAAAATACACGTGAAGTCAGGGGAGACCTAGGCCTGCACGATCCCTCCCCTGCCCTCTCCTCTCCCCTGTCCCACATGCCAAGCAGTCACATTACACACGGACACCCACCGCACGACACCACTTGGTCACTGAACGAATGTTTAAAGGAAACTTTCTACGTCCCGTTCTCAAAAGGAAAGACCAGCAAACAGATGGACCAACTCCCTAACCTCATGGTGTTTATTTTTGTAAAAGCAGATAGGGAAAGACACACAAGTGTGTTATGTAAGTTCGGGAAGGAAGACAAAGCAAAGATTAAGGATGGACGAGTTTGCAAAGGACGGTCAGAGAAAGCCTGGGGACGAGGTGCACGGAAGCCCCGACACCGACGAGAAGAGAGGGTACCAGCCGGCCGTCTTCAGGCAGAGGGGCCCGCGTGCAGGGCACGCAGGGCAGAGGCTCGAAGGGCAGAGCCGGGAGGAGGAGGAGGGTGGTGGAAGGGCTGGGGTTAGAGCGCACAAGGACGCGGCGGGAACTGCGAATTCTTCCTCCCCGTGTGATGGGCAGGACGCCTCGTGCGGGCCAGCGTCAGCGGTGAACGTCCACTCTGGTTACGATGTCGAGAAAGGACAAGGAGAGAGGAGTCAGGGCGGCTGGAAGGCGAAACAGAACCGTTAAGAGCCTGGCATCCAGTCTCCAAGGATCCGAGTGCACCTCTGGGCTTTTCCGTGTGGGAGCTCTGGGCCCTCGGGAACGTTCGTTTCTCTGTCCCTGGGTTTCCGCATCCTCACGTGGGGATGACAGGAGCCTCGACGTGAAGCTGTCGGAAGGTTCGACGAATGCATGCAAAGCCCTCAGACTCGAGTCCGCCCCAAGGAAGCAGCCACGAAGGCTAGTGCTTTAGAGCCACCAGGTCGCCCAAGAAAAGCACAGAGAGAGAGAAAGAGGCTGGAGCTGAGCCCTGGGCACACGGACGCCTCCGCGGGCCTTGGCCAACCCCAGGCTGTTCCACCAGCCTGCATGTCCTCAGCCTCGCCTGGGGCCCCAAGCCCTGCCTGTGACTCACAATGTAAAAATGTAAAACTTGATAATTAGATACTTTCTGTAGTTCTTTAGGCAACAATGACATGGTCCGAGTTCAGAGGGGTTTTATCCCCACACGCCTGTGTGTCCCCATCACGCTTGGCGTAGAGCCAGACACACACCAGGGTGTTCACAACTCACACGTGGATACATCAGAGAGATGGGAACAAATTTTTTCTGTCTTTCTGCCTTTTTTTCTAGGGCCGCTCCCCGCAGCATATGGAGGTTCCCAGGCTAGGGGTCTAATCAGAGCTGCAGCCGCCAGCCTACACCACAGCCACAGCAGCGCGGGATCCAAGCTGTGTCTGTGAGCTACACCACAGCTCACGGCAACGCCGGATCCTTAGCCCACTGAGCAAGGCCAGGATCGACCCCGCAGCCTCGTGCTTCCCAGTCGGATTCCTTAACTACTGCGCCACGACGGGAACTCCAAGACGAAACATTTCGAAGCCAGTGGTACTGTACTTGCCCTGGGGGAAACATCTTTTCCTTCCTCAAGGAGTGACGTGGACGAGGAGACACCGTCCGCACAACCCCATCACGCAACCGTCAGGCCCATGGTGGCAGCGACGGTCCCAACGGCCAGGGCACCTGCCACACCATCTCCCTCCGGGCGTCCAGTCCTCACGCGTGGCCGATGAACCTTCCTCTCCCCTCCTTCCTGGAGATCTGTCCAGGCACAAAGGCCTCTCACATCCAGCAGCACGTGCACTCAGCCTCCCTATCCTCAGTTCCCACAGCCCCCGAAAAATCTGGACACTGAACCCAAGACATTCCTTAAGATACAACAGTATCAAAACCTGGGTGAAAAAGAGGGAAAGAAAATGGGGATAAGCCAAGAACACATCCAAAAAAATCACCTGGGAGGGCCCCGCCCCGCCCCGCCCGCCCATGTCCAGGGGCCACAGGGTCTTCCGGCGGTTACCGTACGTGTAAAATGACCTCAAGGGACGCGTCTCCAGCAGATCAAAGGTGCAAGTCAGTGAGCGGAAGAAGAGTTCTAAGAGTGTATCTCTTGACTCCGCTTCCACAGAGCCATCTGCCCTCTGTTTTTCTTCCCCATCCCACCCCCGCCTCCCCACAGCCCCAGCCCTGGGGACAACCACAGAAAACACTGCTGAACCTCCAGGACCAGCTCTGGATGTGGCTTCACCCAAGTGTGAGGCTCAGATCCCGAGACCCGCCCTGGCCCCCCAGGGACCAGGACGTGGGAACTATGCAGGCAACGTGGATGTGGGCAGAGCTGAGCCCAGAAACTGCTCCCAGAGTGTCTATTTCAGGGTTAGAGACCAGTGAGAAAGCCAAAGGGCTGCTACATGTTATTTTATCAACAGCTCTCAGCAAAGCTCTCTCCAACTCATTTGGACCACTTAGCTACCTTAGGGATTTTAAAAATGACCTAAGATACAAAGTAGCCTCTGCCCATCTCCCAGGACTGCTCTCCCCCTCTGAATAAACACTTTGGTCCTAAATTCTAGTCTACTTCACAGGGATGTGGAGAAAAAACGGCAAAACGAAACGCTCTGGGCTGATATTTCTGATTCACTGGACATTAAGGACTCAAATGAGCCACACGTGACCCCTAAATCCCATTCTTCCGCCCTCTTCCTCGCCCTATACAGCACTGCCTAGTCGCTGTGAGCTGGCTGTCCTCACTCCTAGGTCTCCGTGCAGAGATTCGAACATCCACTGAGAAGCCAGAGGCGTGGATGCCCCTCCCATCCTAACACAACATTTCAGAACCGCCATCCCTCTGGATCCCGCCGTTAGCGTCACTCCGGTTTGGGTGGAAGCCCTTCGGGCTGGGCCCCCAGAGCCCATCCCCGGCTCAAGGGGCAGGACCAGACTCTCAGGAAAAACTTCTCCCAGCAAACATCATTACCACTAACCCCAGTGGGCATTTTCTAATGCAAGTGACAGCACCAGCAACAGCAAGTGTAATCTCAGGTGACTAACAGCCAAAGAAACTGACCAGGCCCTGGTGACTCACTAGAACACACCCACCCACTTGAGCCTCCTTAGCCGGGGTCATCTCACACCCAGAGCAGAAGCCAGAGTGATATATAAACAGCCACTTCCCCATAGCAGTGCTCTAAGCAGGGGGTATCCAAAAATTACTTTGCATCTAATTTCTTATCTCTACTCATTCATTGATTCATCAAACACCTAACATTAAGCATGTTCATGGAAGAAAAGCAGTAAGAAAACAGATGCTTCTGGAGAAGGTGTGGAGAAAAGGGAACCTCCTACACTGCTGGTGGGAATGTAAACCGGTACAACCACTGTGGAAAACAGGATGGAGGTGCCTCAGAAAACTGAACATAGAACCATCATACGACCCAGCAATCCCACTCTTGGGCATCTATCCAGACAAAACTTTCCTTGAAAAAGACACACTCGCCCCTACGTTCACTATTCACAATAGCCGAGACATGGAAATAACCCAAATGTCCGTTGACAGATGACTGGATTAGGAAGAAGTGGCGTATATATACGCAATGGAATACTACTCAGCCATAAAAAAGAGTAATGCCACTTGCAGCAACATGGATGGAACTAGTGACTCTCATACTAAGCGAAGTCCGTCAGAAAGAGAAAGACAAATACCATATGCTATCACTTATATCTGGAATCTAATATACAGCACAAATGAACCTTTCCATAGACAAGAAATTCATGGACTTGGAAAACAGACTTGCGGTTGCCGAGGGGGAGGGACTGGGAGGGACTGGGAGTTTGGGGTTAAAAGATGCAGACTTACTGGGAGTGGGTAAGCCACGAGGTGCTGCTGTAGAGCACAGGGAACTATATCCAGTCACTTGTGATGGAACACGATGGAGGATAACGTGAGAAAAGGAGTATATACATAAGTATGTATGACTGAGTCACTCTGCTGTACAGTAGAAATTGACAGAACACTGTAAACCAGCTATAATGGAAAAAAGAAAAGTCATTAAAACAAGAGGACAGATGCTCGAAAGCACTAGCCAGTGCTTTTTCCCAAGCAGATCTTCAAAAATCCCGAACGTCAGAAAGAGCTTGTGAATGACAGTGACACAAAGCACTTCCTTGAAGACCAGTGTCTGACAAAACATCCCAAGACACTGACTCCTTGATCACAGGCGACTCCTGCTCCGCCCTAGGCAGCCTCCAGGAAAGGGAAGAGTCGGGAGGAAGGGAGAATGACCTAAAAACATCCATATTCAAAACTGGCCTGAGCTAAGTTAACACCTGAGATCCCAACTTCACGTCAAGGAAAGCCAAAAAGCCACCAACACTGACACGTGTCCACTCAAAGTCGCTTCCAGAACACTGACCATCAAGGGTCCTCAGCATATTCTAATCACACGGCCTTTATCACCAGGGGTCCCTAGAGAGAGTTTTCTTTCTTATGCTAGCAATGAAGGGCCCAGAGGATTAGTTCCATCATATTTGCTTCGGGTCCTAAATTCTGGTTTAAACAAATGATCCCCACACAGTTAGAAACGCCTTAACTGGGTTAGTCTGTTACTTTTAGTGCAATCTTGCAAAGGCTGGATTCTTCCTAAGTCCTTAGAAGATTCGGGCAAAATTCTCGTAGTGATATTTTTTTAAAAGCTCATCTCCAGAGTTTACATACGTTCCACAATTACTCATTATGACGGGGGAGAAAAAAGGCACAATTACCAAAAGGCTCCCTTCAATCTGAAAGCTCTAATTGCCTACATTCTCTGATACTGACTTCCTGCGTAAAACAACATAGCATAATCATAGGTCTACAAAGCAAGCCTTAAAGAAAAAAAACAGAGCAAGTTCAGCTTATTTAAGCCAGGGCAAAGGAAGGGAGGGACAGGTGCAAAAGGGACGACCTTTGGTAGCTGACTGAGGACCCGGGAGAGACAACCCGTTCGCTGGGTGACCAGCCGCACTGAAGAGGGATGAGGAAACGGTGAGAGAGAGAAACACTCAAAGAAAACTCAGGCTAACTGCCAGGAGATAACCTGTGAGCATCAGTCTGGAAAGCTCAGAAGACATTTCCTGGAAAGGATGTAAAGTCTCTTGAGAGAGATTTAAGGGCATCTGGAGTAGAGCACGTTAAAACAGTCAAACGGTTCTACTAAACTAGGAGGTTACACCTGAGTGTCAAAAGGATGTTCTGGTCCTATTTTTGTAAGCTTTTGACTATCTCAGAAAACCTAAATCATTCCTTTAATAAATTACATAAATGACAAATGCGTACCAAACATAAAGCCATTAACAACTGTGTGAGCAACGAGCCGAAAATGCAACCAAATACCTGACATTTAAAACAAGAGCACTGCCAAAGTCTTCTTTCGAGACCCCGACTCTCAAAACGAACCTCAAGAGCATTCTCACAGAAATCCACACCAAAAGGCCACCAGTCAGCTGACAATGAAATCTGCCCTTCTCTGCAGGAAACCCTGGAGGCTTTTCCTTTCTCATCTCTAACCTCGGGCTACAGATCAAACAATGGCCTTCCTGTGATACTAGATACAAAATGGGATAAGGAGCCGAAAGACTGCTCAGGACCCCAACTCAGCCGGTCCTGGGGTTTCCCTGATCTGCAAGAACTAGATAGCGGAGTTAAGACACTTCTCCAACGTCCAATTCCAGACACGTCTAAATCAGGGGCAGAGCGGGAACCTCAATCCCTATCTTTGGACTCCGACCCCCTGCACTGAGAGGTCACATTCCTCAGAGGTCCAAACCCCAAACTGAGGTCACACACCAAAGCCCTAATCAGTAGGGCCAGCTCTCCCGCGAGAGGCTGTTAAAGGAACTAAGAGCAAATCTTGGTTTGCACTCTTTTATCCTACAAAAAATAAACCAACAAACTAAGACACAGGGTTGGCTCTTACAGGAATTAAAAGAAAACTTTCTCTTGTTGTCGAACTTGATTTTTCCGACAGCTGCCATTTTTTTATGCAATCTCCTTGTCCAACGAGGAACAAGGCTACAGAGCGCCGACACGCGCAGAGGAAAGGTCTGGAGGTTTGCACAAGGAAGAGCAAGAAATCTGGACGGTTTTCAACGCGGAAACATTCCAGCAAAAGGCTCCACGAGCTGCTGCCCTTCCTGAGCCCGTGATCTGCAGAGAATCAAAGGGCTATAAACCCGGCATTCAAGGGCCCCAGCTGTACCTAGGAACAACACGATTCACTGGTGAGAAACCTGGCTGAGGAGAAAGAGCCCAGCACATCTCCAAATCCTGGCTCTCCTATCCCTCCCAAGGACATGGTAACCCCCCAAAGGCGTCCTATTGCGCCTCCATAACAAGAAGGGAAATGAATGTACATTGTCCCTCAAGTGGGATCGTCCGTGGGAAAGGTACTCTCCGCTCATTTTCACCGCGCTAGCACCCAGTGTGAAAACTGCTGGAGAAACAAGGGACTGCCGGGGGGGAAGGGCATCTCAACCTCAACGAGATCTTCCGGGCAGTGGCCCTCGATGGGACATCGACTTCTGCCCGATTACAACACTGACCTCCACCCCCTCGAAGGCTGTCACCAAAGCGGTGGGAAGCACCGGGAGGACACAAGAGACGGAGCAGCAGTCGGGCTGCTCGACCTGCACACGCCACGTCCACGCTCACCCACGCGGACCCAGCTCTTCTCTGACCCCCGGCAGCCTCGTGGTCTGGGCCACCAGTTCTCCCCCGTGAACTGAGGCATCGAAGGGGGCAGAACCCCAGGCAAGAATGCCCACGGCCAGATATCCCGCCCACGTCACGTCCTTTAACCTGCTAATTAAGAGCCACATCCTGCACGGTACCTGCGACACGTGTCACATTCCTATACACAGATGTCGCATTAATCTGCTAAAAACAGTTTTGCCCGTCACTTCTTTTCTCAAAAATCTTTAAAAGCTGGACAGTGTTACAGGATAAAGTTTTTTTTTTTTAAAATCAACTATCAAGCCAATCACATTTTTTTTTTGCCTTTTCTAGGGCCACACCTGCGGCACATGGAGGTTCCCAGGCTAGGGGTTGAATTGGAGCTGTAGCCACCGGCCTACACCAGAGCCACAGCAACGTGGGATCTGAGCCGCGTCTGCAAACTAGACCACAGCTCAGGGCAACGCCAGATCCTTAACCCACTGAGCAAGGCCAGGGACCGAACCTGCAACCTCATGGTTCCCAGTCAGATTCGTTAACCACTGTGCCACGACGGGAACTCCACCAATCACAATTTTTAAGTGTTCAGTAAAAAATACCCTGAAGATACAGCTGCCTTGAGGTTGTCTACCAAAAACGGTTGCCCCTCTGGCCCAATTACTGGATAATACCACCGTGCCCCTGTAGGTGAGTAAATCTGTCCCATGTCTTGAGGGGTTTCCAAGGATACTATTTTGGGGGTAAACGAACCTGAAGACTTTGGTCTAAGTCTTCCGGGGCGCCAAGCCAGGCCAGCGGAGCACAAGGAGGCTTCTCCACTCCACACACTCAACACACTCTTTTTCAGCTCTTGCTTTGTGCGGTCCTTAAATCAGCCTGAGACACACCACGACCATTCTGGTCGCGACCTCTGATGAGCCTTCTGGAACCCAGACTATTTCTGGTCCTGTGGAAACCCTTTTTCTGAACTCTCCTCAATGCTGGGACTCACCTTCTAGAATTACACTTGGAGAAAAAATAAAACCACTAGACTCGCTTAGGTTTTACCCTTGCAGCCCTACCTTGAGACGGCCAGCTGAAGCGAGGGCACCTAAGGACAGCTCAAAACAGCCTGGAGGTGGGCCAGCCACGTCCTACCAGTGCCCAGACTCTGCCGCCCAAAGAGCAGAAGCACCTGCATGGGGATAACAGGAAGCCCTGGATGCGGCAGTAAGAAGGCGAGTTCTCTCACGCAGCGAAGCTGTCTGACTCAGGTTCAAGCAATCATAACCCATCCTCATTACGATCCCAGGAAAACCCCATCATCTCCTTGGAAACACTTGAAGACGCCCAGTGTCTTCGACTCTACAAGCTACTAAGTTCTTTAATAAGGCAGCGTAAGTGTTGGCTAAAGTGCGTTCCTTTAGCCTTGGGTCACTTAAAAATAATACACCTTAGATACTCAGTGCACTCCAGACCCGAAGGGCCGGAAAGCACAGGCAATCGTAAGCACAGTTTAATTTGCTGAAGGGACAGCGTGCGCAGTTATTTTCCCTTTGTTTGAAATGCGTGTGTGTCTGTGTCTCGAGGGACCCCGCACACAAACGACCAGGCACGAGCGGCATCGGGGACCCGCCGAGAGCCCCGCGCCAGGCGGGCCGGGGTCTCGGCTCGGCGCCCCGCAGCCCGGCCCCGCCCGCCGCCCGCCGCCCGCCCCCGCCGGCGCAGCCCGGGAAGCGGGAGAGCGGCGCTCGCCACCGCCGCCCGGAGGGCCCGCAGCCGCCCAGCTCTCCGCGCCCGCGGAGGCCCCCACCCGGAGGCCGGGCGCCGGGACGCAGACACTCACCGGGCTGGGAGCCCGCGGCGAGCGGCCGGGAGGAGCGGGACCCGGGCCGGGAGGGCGGCGGCCGGGCGGGGCGGGGCGCGGCGCGGCGGCCGCCCGGCCGGGAGCGAGGGCCGCGGGCGGCCAAGCGGGCGGGGGCGCCGGGGCGGCGGCCGGGACGCACTCACCTCGGCGCCCCCAGCCAGGCTGGGCGCTCGCGCGGCTGGGGGCTCGCTGGGGCCGCGCGGCCGGGAGGAGGAGCCGCGCCGGGGAGAGGGCGGTGGGCGAGCGCGCCTCGGCGCCCGGGGCTGCCGCCGGGCTGGAGGGGGGGAGCCGGGAGGCCGCGCAGATCCGGGCGGCGGGGGCGTGGAGGGGGTGTGCCTCCGCCCGGGACCGGGTGGGCTGCCGAGCCGGGAGGAGGGGGAAGCTCGCAGGCTGCGGAGGGAAGCAGAAAGCCGCGCGGCGAGGGCGCCGAGGGGGCTGGGAGGGCGCCGGGGTGGGGAGGGGGAGGGGGCAGGAGGAGGAGGAGGAGGAGGAGGTGGCCCCCCAGCTGGACCGGCCCTCACCTCGAACCCTCCGACCAAGACTCGTCTGGGTCTGGAGCAAAGCACGAGGGATCTGAAACTTTATGTCATTTTCTCATACACACGTGACCCCCCTACAGTCCAGATGGTTTCAATCACTGGAGGAAAAAAGCGGCTCTGCTGGTCTGCGTGAAAAGCCGGAGCTGGGCGAGTCTGGGAAAAGCTGCCTCTACAGCCTGCCTGCCTGCCTGCCTGCCAACTAACCGACGAGCTCTTTCCGTTCTCCCAGCCCGAGGCTCGGGAGCCCTGCAAAAGCCAAAAGCGCAGCGCAAGAAGCTCCGTTTGGTGGGGCCGCAGTAGCGGAAAAGCCTGAGAGCGCTAGAGTCCCAAGGCATCTGAGCTGAGCGGAGACTTCTAAGGGCATCCTGAGAATTTGTTTAAAATACGCCATTAGCTTACAAAGCCAAAAACTGGAAAAGGGTGGCATGCAAGAAGCAGCAATGGAATACGGCCAGTGAGAATCTGTGACTTATCAGTGGAATTCTGAAAGAAACTGTTAACCCAGTAGGACCATCCACTTGGAAAAGAATCATGCAACTCACTTAAAATCAAAACCCGGACCTACTCAGTGGATGTTAGGAAGCCACGTCACCTAATTGCTCATTCCCTAAATCACTCTAGATGGAACTGGATGCTGAAATGCACAAAATTGACGTTCACAAACCTAGCTACATTTTGAAGGAACAAACATGTATGAATGACCATAAACAGACTCTAAGGCCAAGCCAATTCAATTGTCACATATCCTAAAGGAATATTTACTCAGCTCCAGGGCAAGCATCAAAAATATGGGCTGTTTAAGATACATCTTGGAAATAATTTAACCTGTTCATGGTTCAATAGCAATAGTTGCAAGAACCAAACTCACGGTCTGCTGTTCCTTTGCCAAAAAAGTCATCGATGTGAATTACCAGTATTAACACTTTATCTCAGTAATACTGGTGCCAGAGGAGACATTAGGTCTCTCTAGCAGGAGGCTTACACACCATGGGACCCAGTTGTCTCTGCGTGAAAAAGAGGTCAACTTTTGTGACTTGGTTCTACGTTAGGAAAACCCAAGTTTCCATTTTTCTACTGGAAAACACTAGACAACCTGAAACACGTTTCACTCCAAACTCAACATCTAACAGTGACTTTCTCCTACTCCAGTTCACTGACATGCTTGAACCCTGCAGGAGACCGAGGCCACCTGGATGGACTGAGTCCTCTCCAGCCTTCTCCAGCCTCAAGTGAGTGTGGCCCTACCCTCCCCAAGCCACACGAGAGGTCACAGAAGAATCCTCAGGGAACGAACACAAGCCACATAATTTAACAATGCTCTAGGCAGACTCCACCTGCAGCTCCCCAGCTCTGAAGGGAAGTTCCTACGTTTCCCACTTCCAGAACTATTCGCATCTGTATTAGAGTCTTGTTCCTCTTACGAGTGACACCTGTGAAGAAAGCCAACTCAGCGGAAGACATCAAGATCTCCTCCATTGTGGTCGCCAAGGGGTAGCGAGGGTTGGGGAGAGAAGGGTTGCGCGTCTGGGATTAGCAGCGGCAAACTGGCCTATACGGGGTGGATAAACGAGGTCCTGCTGTGCAGCTCAGGAAGGGCTACTCGCTATCCTGTGATAAACCGGAATGGAAAAGCATATGAAAAGAGTACGGATGTATGCAGTATAACTGGTCATTTTGCTCCACAGCAGAAATTACCGCAACATTGGAACTCAACTATACTTCATAACGTTTTTTAAAAAGATTTTCTCTATTCAGACCCAGGATACTAACTCCTTTCACCCCTGGCAGCTGCTGGGGCCTCTCACAGGCACTAAAGACAAGTAAGGGGGCAATAGCGAGATACAGATAGTTGTTCTTTTTGTTTGCCAAGGCTTTGCAAATTATGAATGGGGCTTTTTTAATTCCTAAGAAAAACCTTAATTAGAGATCCTCTTTCAGCAAGAAAAAGTAATGTCCCTTAATTTTTCTAAATATAGTCTTGAGTCTAAACTCCACGGATGTCGGCATTAGGTAATCTGTTTCTCTCCTTTTTCAGCTGCACCTGCAGCATATGGAAGTTCCCAGGCCAGGGGTCAACTTGGAGCTGCACCTATAGCCTGTGCCACAGCCACAGCCAACAATGGATCCGAGCTGCACCTGTGACCTGTGCTGCAGCTTGCAGCAACACCAGATCCTTAGCCCACTAAGCAAGGCCAGGGATCAAACCTACATCCTCAGAGACAACATCAAGTCCTTAACCTGCCGAGCCACAATGGGAACCCCTATTTAGTTAATCATAACACTGGCCAAAGATTTATTAGAGACACTAACATATGAAATGTTTTTAATGCTACTTTAAATAGTGTTAATGTAGTGATTTGCATCAACCTAATGTCCACGTCACTTGATAAAAGCCAAATGTGTACGAGGTGCTACGGGAGATGCAAGCTCTGAGCCCAGGTCTGAGGCTTTTTTTTTTTTTTTTTTTTTAAGGAATGCACCTGCAGCATATGGAGGTTCCCAGGCCAGGGGTCGAATCAGAGCTACAGCTGCCGACCTACACCACAGCCACAGCCACTCCAGATCAGAGCTGAGTCTGCAACCTACACGGCAGTTCACTGCAACACTGGATCCTTAAGCCACTGAGCAGGGCCAGGGATCAAACCCACAACCTCATGGATATTAGTTAAGTTCATTACTGCTGAGCCACAATGGGAACTCCAGGGTCTAGGTTTATCTTTCTAAAAACTACATCCTATGTGCCTAGCACAGTGCCCAGCATGAAAAAGGTGCACAGCAAATATATTCTCTTTGAATAAATGAAAGATAAATAAAACACTCGTCACAAGGTTACAGTCCTGCAGAGGCCAGAGATACGTAAACAGCTGAATGAAACAACTGCTTTCAGAAGGATACCAGCAACAAAACAGAGAGAGGAGTAATTAGAATTAGCTGGCTTTGGATTTTAATCACAACGGATATTCAGAAATGTGCAGATGGCCCCAAAGAGAAGCATTTGCAGGAGAAACGTGGGACGTTCCCTGTAGGATCTCAGAGACTCGCTTTCCCATGTGCTTCCATTATTCAGTCCCCTCTGCACAGAGCCAGACAAGATCTGAGCGTAAACATCCTGGCTCTAATTTGGAGAGTATGCGTGCTCTGCCTTTCATCCTCCCCAACAGCTCCTCCGCCCCCAAGCCGCTTCCTCCGTCCTGTCTTCTCTCAGCCTAATGAAAGTCCCCTAATCTTCAGACGCAGTCGTGCTGGTCCTCTGGGTGGGGAGAAGCACAGGGCCCTCTGATCACGTGTTATGTTCCACACAGACGCCTGGCAGCACGTCATACAGCTGAGGGGCTGTTGGACATTTTAACTTCGAGGGACTTATAATTCAACTGTTTCGCTAGGACCAAAATAGCAGCTGACGTCACGGAGAAGGGCTTTACTTCCTTTTGCTATTTTAAATCCTTACTTAAGCATAGTGAGTAGCCTGGATTTTTGGTTCATGGATTTTGCGTTGGCATGTTTTTTTTTCTCTAAGGAACAAAGGGGTTAGGATTTGGAGGCGGTCTTTCAGGAATGAGGCCTCGTGCCCATGGAGCAGTCAATCCCCCTAGTGCCCTTTCTGCCCATAACGTGATACGTGGTCATTAGAGGGCTCACTTGTGCCAGCTGAGCCGCAAGGCGGGCGACGGGGCTGTGGTTGCCCAGACGACCTTTTCCTCTTCTAGGTCATATGCCCCAGCACATAGCAGTTCCTTCTCCAATGGGTTTTTGGTTTTTGGTTTTTTTGCTTTTTTAGGGCCACGCCTGTGGCATATGGAGGTTCCCAGGCTAGGGGTCGAATCGGAGCTGCAGCCGCCGGCCTACACCACAGCCACAGCAACACCAGATCCTTAACCCACTGAGCGAGTCCAGGGATCAAACCCGCATCCTGACGCATCCTAGTTGGGTTCATTTCCCCTGAGCCACAACGGGAACGCCCCAAGTTTTTTATTTTTAATAAAGATAGTATGTTTTGTTGAAACAGGTAAATTTAAATGCTAAAGATTAAAATGGCTCAGTGGTTAAAAAATCCGACTAGGAACCATGAGGTTGCAGGTTCGATCCCTGCCCTTGCTCAGTGAGTTAAGGATCTGGCGTTGCCGTGAGCTGTGGTGTAGGTCACAGACGCGGCTCAGATCTGGCGTTGCTGTGGCTGTGGGGTAGGCCGGCAGCTACAGCTCCAATTCGACCCCTAGCCTGGGAACCTCCATATGCCATGGGTGTGGCCGACAAAAGACAAAATAAAATAAAATAAAATCATCCTAAAATTTTTTTTAAAAGAAAATAATTATTGGAGTTCTGTTCGTGACTCAGTAGTGAGGGAACCCGACTAGGACCCATGAGGATGCGGGTTCAATCCCTGGCCTCGCTCAGTGGGTTAAGGCTCTGGCGTTGCTGTGGCTGTGGTGCAGGCCGGCAGCCGTTGCTCCCATTCAGCCCCTAGCCTGGAAAGCTCCCTATGTCACGAGTATGGCCCTAAAAAGCAAAAAAATTTAAAAAAGAAAATAATTATTCATCAGGAATCCGTAACCTCAACAAGTACTACCTAATGGAATCCTGCTTTTTTTTTTTTTTTTGTCTTTTTGCTATTTCTTTGGGGCCGCTCCCACGGCATATGGAGGTTCCCAGGCTAGGGGTCCAATCGGAGCTGTAGCCACTAGCCTACACCAGAGCCACAGCAACGCAGGATCCAAGCCGCATCTGCAACCTACACCACAGCTCACGGCAACGCCGGATCGTTAACCCACTGAGCAAGGGCAGGGACTGAACCCGCAACCTCATGGTTCCCAGTCGGATTCGTTAACCACTGCGCCACGACGGGAACTCCATCTTAAGTACATTTCTAAAGCACCTCTTATTCACTCTGGATGTTCCTCCAGAAGCTTGAAGATTTGGGGCCAGTCTGGACAGAAACCCCTCCCTCTGTAACCTGCAGGGGCCGGCAGACCTCAGAAACAGCTGCCAGGGCAAAGGGACGGCCTCGCCCTCCCTTGGGCTTTTACTTTCCTCTTTTCCAGGCATTGAAAAGGTGAATGGGGCTCACGTTCCTACAGATGTAACCAAGTCGGCAGCATGAGTCCTTGTAAACAGCTTTTGCAATCGGTAAAGCATAGCAGTGTGTACTAGATCACTAATTCCCACACCTCCTCGCCCTTCAGAATCAGATAAGAAGCTTGTCAGAAATGCTGATTTGGCTCCAGTCCCAGATTTACTGAATTAGAATCTCCAAGGTCAAGAAACACAAGACTAAGTTAATTCCAGGGTTTTTACTTTGCCAGTTATACATAGGGTAATTTTCCCTTAGAAGAAAGCCCCTCTTGGAGTTCCCTTTGTGCTGCAGGGGAAACGACTCTGACTAGCATCCACGAGGACATGGTTCGATCCCTGGCCTTGCTCAGTGGGTTAAGGATCCAGCATCGCCGTGAGCTGTGGTGTAGGCCGGTGGCTACAGCTCTGATTCGACCCCTAGCCTGGGAACCTCCATATACCGCGAGTACGGCCCTAAAAATAAAGAAGAAGGGGGAGGAGAAGAAGAAAGCCCCTCTGTCACCACACATTCGAACAGGCTTCCCAAAAAGAATCAAGAATAAGCAACTTACTTGGGTACAATGGCCATTACAGCCTACCTCTGAAAGGAAAAAAAAAAACCCTCAAACTGAGTGTTTTTAAAAAATTATTCCTACCAAATACTCGTTTAAAAAGTTTAAGAAGATTATAAAATTGAGGAACCAGCAATGTTTTGTTAGACAAACATAACAGCAATAATAGGCCACTGAAACTATTGATTACATTTCTATTTTTGTAATCAAAATAATCCATAATAACAACTGACTAAATATATATTCTATTAAAATATGTGTGGCTCAACAGCTACAACCCCAGCTAGTATCCATAAGGACAGGAGTTCAATCCCTGGCCTTGCGCACTGGCTCAGGCCAGTGTAGCCATCGGCCTACACCACAGGTCGGTTAAGGATCCGGCGTTGCCGTGAGCTGTGGTGTAGGTTGCAGATACGGCCTGGATCCTGCGTGGCTGTGGCTGCGGTGCTGGCCGGCAGCTACTGCTCCAGTTCAACCCCCTAGTCTGGGAACCTCCACATGCCACAGGTGTGGGCCTAAAAAGACCAAAAAATATACACATACATGATAAGATACATGTGTACGATATAGACCCGGCTTAAAGCCTTTAAAAACAGTATAAAGGAGTCGATAGGACGCCTTCCTTCGTCCAGTTCCTCCCTTCAGGCAATCACTGTAGTTTCTTATATATTTTTTCAGAAATGTTGAAGGCGAATGCAAAATTATTTCAGTGTGCGTAATACATGCTGGGGAGGAGCGATCCATATCCCGTAACAGACTTTCAGAGAAGCTCATGATCTCAAGAAAGGTAAAAATCACCATTCCCAGCAGGGCTAAGGGTTCCAGCCTGACCCAGTCCACTGGGAGGGTCGGCAGAACTCAACGTCCAGTTCGCTGCTGAGTCTTCCTGTGCGCAATTCCGCACACAAAACAGCTGCTGAAAGTGCTGTTGCTTAACACAGGATGTGGCTAACAAGACACCGCATCTGTTTGTAAATGACCGCCTGATTTTTATGTTTTTCTCGAAGAATCTCTGTAATGAATAGTTCCTTCTGATGACTGGCCGACAATGAAAAGCTGCAGGAGATTTCTTGCAGATTCACAAAGACAATCGATATTTTCCTCTCACCACCTAACAATTTTATATCAGGATAAAATAAACATTTTATTTATGTCCACACAGAATTTATGGGGGGGAATTAACTTAGTAGTCCTGGTAGACATAATTAACCTAAGTTTGGGGTTAAGAAAGATCTTAAGAACCTGTCCTTCAGGATATAAATTAACTTTGTCAAGCTGGTAGGTCGCATTTGGATTTCAGTGATTATTACTTTCTTGCGTGTTGTCGCTGGGATTTTAAGATAAAATTACAGATAAGCTATTCGTGTGTTGGGGTCTCTGAGGGATAACGGCACTCAAGTGCCTCGCTTATCCCTTTTCATGGTATTTCCCTCCTTCGCCTAAACATCACATACTGCTGTCCACTCTCCCTCCCACGGCACACGAAAGATAAAGCACAGGACATGAAGCTTCTTTCCGACAGTCAGCTGACAAAAGGTTCAGTCTGACCTAGCTTCAGTTCATTTTTCTTCTGTAATATTGTTTGGGGTTTTATTCCCATAAATAAGGCTATTTGTTATTTAAAGAAAGTATGAGGCTAGCCTGACGCGGGATGCCGGGTGGGCTGGACCTGTGGGAGATGAGGTGAGATGCCAGGAGCTCTCCGGTCGGAGAAGAGACAAGCACAGGCTCAGAGAGGCTCACGCAGCCCGGAGCGAGCCAAGCCTCACGCAGCCGTCCTGCGGAACGGTCCTTTTTCCTTCTCTCCGAGGCTGGAAGATAATTTCTGATTGGGAGACATTAAAGTCTAAAAGTGCAGTGATTTGAAGCACTAGTTATCAATTTTCTCCCGATGTTATCAGCCTTAGTTCTACGCGAACACCTCCAGACGAAAGAATGAGTTGCCCTCGTCACTAAGTCCACTGAATGCTGCTCAACAAGCATCCCTGAAGTAAGCATTGGAAGAATGTAATATCTCCTGCTCATTTTCCGTATTACTTGCAAAAAAAGAACTTACAGTAAAGAGAAAATGTTGCTCTATAGCCATAGCTATTTACTCACTTATTTACCCAGCAAGCACTTATTAAACATCAACAACGAAGTGATTCGGTCTGGGGAATACTCGACAAATGCGTCCTACAAGCAAGTTTAACTTCTAGTGAGGAAGGAGCGTCTAAACAACTAGTCAGAATAAAATAAGTGGTACAAAGAGGAGGAAACACAGGAATTCGCAGAAGTAGTCGAGATTCCTACGGAAAACTGAGGGAAGAGGGCGGGAACCGAGTCTTGAATGACTGTTAGAATTTCCATTTCAACAGACAGGAAAGAAGGGGAAATAATTCACAACCAGAGGGCTTGCCCGAGCCCTGGAAGGAAAACTGCAGCGCTGGGAGCCAGGACTCGTCCTCTCTGGACGAGACCCACACAGGCTGAAAAGGTAGATTCGGGGGAAACAGCTGCGCAGCTCCTCAAAGAGGAAAACGCACGCTCACGCCGTAACCCCGCACCTGCACTCCCAGGTACACACCTCACGACGGAAAACACGGTCGCGTTAAAACTCGTGCGCGAAAGTTCACGGCAGCGCCGTTCTCAGCAATCGGAAAGCTGCCTGTCAACAGACGACCGGAGAAACAAAATGTCTTACATTCAAATGCTGGAACACTCTCTGGCCACAAAAAGGAGTTAACGCACCTGCCACGAAGCGGAGGGGACAGCATGCCCGTGAAAGAAGCCAGACTCAAAGGTCCCCACGTCGTGTGATTCCATTTATACGAACCATCTAAAATAAGGAAATCCAGAGAGACCAAGAGAAGACCGGTGCTAGGGTTCGGGTTCGGGTTCGGGTTGCCAAGCGCCGGGGAGGGAGAAAGGGGCCTAAGGTCTCCGTTGGGGGATGGAAGTGTTGGAACCGCACAGAAGCGATGGTTGCACCTCACTGTGAGCGTGATTCATGCCACCGAATTACACGTTTCAAAGTGGTTCCTCGGTGACCTAATGGTTAACCATCCGGCGTTGTTACCACTGTGGCGAGGCTTTGCTCCCTGACCCAGGGACTTCTGCACGACACGCATGCAGCTACATAAATAAGTAAATTAAATGGTTAAATGTTATTTCATTTTATTTATTTTCCTTTAACTTTTTAGGGCTGCACCTGCAGCATATGGAGGTTCCCAGGCTGGGGGTCTAATCAGAGCTGGAACTGCCAGCCTACACCTCAGCCACGGCAATACCAGATCCGATCTGTGTCTGCGACCTACCCCACAGCTCACAGCATCACTGGATCCTTAACCTACCGAATGAGGCCAGGGATCAAACCCACATCCTCGTGGATACCAGTCAGGTTCGTAACCTGCTGAGCCACAACAGGAACTCCAAAAACGGTTAACTTTTATGTAAAAACAACAACAGCAACAACAAAAGGTAGACCAAGGGCTGTGGTACATAGAGCTGGTGCTTGCCAACACCCTTCCCAGGCCTCAGCAGTTTGTGTCGTCCAGTCACTCTGCAGCTGGGCAGGGCCACAGGACTATTCGAGCAAAAGGCCGTGAGCAGGAGCAGCACTTCACTTCCTGGCCAAAGAAATGGAGGGTGGATGAAAGACACACACGCCTCTCTCCCCTGCCACCTGTACCCAAGCCACGCGAGCAACGGAGCCACCGGCGACCCAAACCAAGAGTGCCTCCCTAACGGCCCGTGCTGCACGTGTCACAGGCGCAAGAAATTACGCCTTTCCTGTCTTAGCCACTGACATTTCAGGGGTTGTCCCTGCCGTGTACGCTCAGCCTACTCTGACTGACTAGAGAAAGATCCAGGAGAGCCATGATCTCTGGACAATGGTAAGAAATCTGAATCTTATTCCGAAGGTGGTAGAGAGACAGGGTTTTTTAGGAGAGTGACATGATGTGCATTCGAGGAGTACAGCTCTGGACCCAACGCGCTGAGGAAAGCGGAAACCAGAGCAGTCCCCAACTCTGGTGCCCTCAGAAATCACCCGAGGAGAACGGCAGTTATCGTCTAAATTCTTTACATTTCTGCAAAGAATAAAATACTCGTCTTCTGAGAAGGGAAAAAACTGTCCGAAGAGCTTCTCAAGATGCAATGCTCTGCTCCAAGGGGTCTCTAGATAATCTGGGTGTTTGGGGGGGGGGGGTTGTCTTCATTTTGGCCGACCCCTTGGCATGCGGAAATTCCCCTGCCACAGCCGTGACAACATGGGATCCTTAACCCACTGAGCCACCAGGGAGGCCCTAGATAGTCTGGACCAGAATCTCTAGAGGGGGACCAGGCACCTGTAATTGAAAAAATTCTATGGGAAACCCCAGACTACAGGTTAGAGTCAAGGCGGAGCTGTCTGGTTCTGAGATGACCAAAATTACCCGGTTAGTGAAGTCAAATAAACAGCATAACAAAATAACCATTTTCTTGACAAATGGAATGATACATGCTTAGGGAGTGTCTGTTAAAACACTGAGCCACGAAAAGGTGTCTCACCTTGAACTTGCATGGAGAGCCACACAGACACCTCATTCCTCTGTAGGGATTTAAGCCTTGCCGAGGTCTCTTGGTTTACTTTAGTTTGGGTTTGGTTTTCTTTTCGAAAACTATGCCCTAATGCCAAAATCTTACATTTTTTTTCTTTTTCCTGTTGAACTGATGCTGCGTTAAGATACAGGCACAAACATCTTGTAAGTGTTTTAAATCCATCCAGTTGTTTGAGAAGGCATACGTGCGGGGCCAAAGAAGCCAAAACATTAGAGCTAGGAATTTTGATGAAGATAATAATTGCTTACAGACCAGCTTGTTTTAACTTGCTGAACAAAGAACACAATTTTATAACACATTTTCATCTCAGGCTTTTTCTTTAGCTAATCACCACTATACATAATGAGCACTTTGAAAAGGGAGATTATTCACAGGTTAAAGGAAGTTATCAATTAGATTCCGTCATCTTCAAAATTTCACTTACTCAAACGCTGTATTAATTTAAAAAACCCTCTTTTTTTGCTGCCCTAAGCACTGTCTTGAAGCTCGACAATCCGTTTGCTTCGTGTGCGCAGCATACATCTAGGAATGAAGACACTTCATTTCCAGTGCTTCCCTGAATGGTTCTAGAGCCTTGGTCAGGTCAATAATTTCTTTGTGCCTGGGTTTTTTCTAGGATGTTCCTACAGAGCAGTAAGGTTCCACCTTCCTCACACCCGAAAGCTGCACGCGGCTCTCTGCCTGTGTCAGGAGCTGAGCCCTCACTCCTCCCGTCCGCTTGCACCCATCACTCGCAGAGCCCACGGTTCAATACGCAGCCCCCACACAGGGCTTCCTACCCGCAGACAGCGCAGGGAGGGTGGGGAGTTCTGTGCCCAGGAGGACGGGGCATCTAGTTTCCTAACTACCACCTAACAGAAAGGCTGGCTCAGTCCTTCTGCTTGTCTCTCCCGACTCTGGATTCCTATTCTCCACCTCCTCTGGAGTATACAGCTGGAAGTCCTGAAATTTAAGGTGGTATATTCTCAGGACTGGGTTAAGGCCGTCACTCGGCCACAGAGTCCAAGAGTCAACGCGGTCTCGAGACAGAGATAAGACGTAAGGAAGGAACCAAAGTCACCACAACACCGAGATAACCCTTTGCGAGGGGCGACCCCGGGGGGCTGCATCTTTTTGCCCTTGTAACTCCAGCCTCTCAGGCAGAACTCTTCAGACCTCAGCAAGCTGTGCTGAGTTCTGATTCCCTTAAAGCAGGGAGCCATTCACCTCAGCGTCCATGTGCAGAAGCAGGGCCATGACTGCCAACTGAGTCTGAACACTTCTAAACGGCAGGTGAAAGGGAGGGTGGCCGTGAGAGACCTGAGCTGTCCAGAAGTACCAAGGGGGCAGATTCTAATGGTAGACCTTACGTCTGAGGCCGCAAACCCCGGCCGTGTGCTCAGCATCCCCTGTCTACCCAGGCTGCAGGTGTTTGCAGGGCAGTCTCTTACCTTCGGTCTCAGGTCTGCTGCTTGCCCTGGGCCTTGCCATTCGGAGGCCATCAGATCCTGACCCATGGCCTTGTTTTGGTCTGTATGCTCCCAGTCTCAAACGCTTACCTGATTCCGGATCCCTGGCCCAGACCTGATCACAAATGTTATTCTCTTGCCACCTAGTCTCATGCCATTAATTTCAGTCTCGTCACAGCTTCTTGTCCTGCTTCCCCATCCATTGTTGCCTACAGTTTGGGGCTGGACAGAATTTTAGGGTCCTTTCTAGCTCAATCTGGCAGGACAGAGGAGGTAAGAATGAGTTTTTAACAACAGTGTACAGAAAGGATCTAAATTTGCTCACATTTAACTGCAATATGTACATCAAGTTATTATGACTTTCTGCATCTCAAGTTCCTCGTCTTTAATACATTTGCCACCTCTTTTCTTCAAAGATATATTTACACTTAATTGAAATAGCATGCATTCTGGGCTTATAATAAAGCTATATATATGTTCCTGCATTCCTAACTGTATTATGAGCATTAAAAACATTTAGAAACAAATGGGATCCCTAAAAGAAATCAAAATTGTAATTTATTTATTTATTTTTGTCTTTTTAGGGCTGCACCCACAGGTTCCCAGGATAGGGGTCAAATCAGAGCTACAGCTGCTGGCCTACACCACAGCCACCACAATGCGGAATCCGAGCCACATCTGCAGCCTACACCACAGCTCACGGCAACTCGGGATCCTTAACCCAATGAGCGAGGCCAGGGATCAAAGCTACATCCTCATGGAACTCCTGTCATTTATTTTAAATACAGTATGCCTCACTTTAGAAAATATTTCTGAAATTTTACTTAAAAATATATGTATTGGGAATTCCCATCGTGGCACAGTGGTTAATGAATCCGACTAGGAACCATGAGGTTGCGGGTTCGATCCCTGGCCTCGCTCTGTAGGTTAAGGATCCGGCGTTGCCGTGAGCTGTGGTGTAGGTCGCAGACGCGGCTCGGATCCCGCGTTGCTGTGGCTCTGGTGTAGGCCGGTGGCTCCAGCTCCGATTCGACCCCTAGCCTGGGAACGTCCACATGCCGCGGGAGCGGCCCTAGGAAAGGCAAAAAGACAAAATATATATATATGTATCATAAATGAACTAAGTAGAGGATCCTCTTCTGAACAAACTCACTGCTGGATTCTTTTTCTTCGTGAAGAAAGACTTTGGAAATGCTAACAATTGTCCCATCATTTAATAGGCTTTACATATTCAGATATAATTGCACTGAGTTTTGTGAAAGAGATTTATCTTAGCAGTCTTCTGGGAATGGAATATCCTAAGTACATTTTGCTGGGTTAACTCAGTTTAAGGCTTTGACTTTTCTGCTAGCGAACTCCTAAAACAGATGCATTTTTCTTTTTAAAGGCATAAGAATTCTCATTGTTCTAGTAGGATGAAGAGCAGATTCTAAGTGTTATATAAAGCAGGCTTCTACAATTTAAAAGTTAAAGGAGATTCCTCCTCTTCATTCCTAGGAGATGCTGTATCTGGAAAGGGTAAACAGAAGCAAACAGTTTCCTGAAATTGTGCCAAGGCTACATGTCAACTGCCTGGCAGGAAATGCTTCTGGAGGGTCCAGATAAACACACGATCATCTTTTTTTGGAAAAGTCTTCTCCTCTGACTTCTTACAAAGCAAACGTACCGAGTCTAACTAACAACATGCGTACACGAGGCAGAAAAGGGCACGGGGGATTTTACACGATGGAATCTTCAGGACCTCTGACGGGTCACTGATCTGTCCCCACGTGTAATGCACGTGAACCTCACTGTTCAGCAAACACAGTCAGTGCACGCTTGCTGAAATTTTGTGGTAAATGACATCTTAATTTTCATCATCATTTTGGTGAAGCTTTATCTTGCGAGGAATTTCCATTTAGCAGCGGCTCTTAATGTTTCAGCATCATACAGTACGATCGCCTTGCATTTATGTAGCAATCCATTTTTCAAAACATTTACATCCTTAATTTTTGTTCTAACACTTCATTTTATAAGCGCCAGCAGTGATGCTAAGCCAGCACGTGGCGTCCAGTGTCTCATGAGATGTCAATGTAAAAATCAAGTCAAAAATCAGGTTGGTCAGAGGATCAGGCCTAAGGCTATTTGTCTGAAATATTTTCTAGCACATTTCCCTCTGTCTCCACCATGTATCAGATAACAGAGGCAAAAATCTTCCTATCACATTTACTAAAATAATCCTCCCACCTCATTGCACTTTCTTAAACTGCAAAAAGAATGATGGGGACCTAGGGGTGGCTCAGAACACCCGGTATCAGCCCGAGAAATCGCCTGCCTTGTGGACAGGCTGATCAGCTCTGCTGCACCTCCTCTGTCCCCAGCCCACCTGTTCTATTCCCCCACCATCCCAGCCACCCACCCCCTCTTGCCCTGAGGGCATCTCTGCCTCACTCATCTGATGCCCAGTCTCACCCAGCCCACCCCGCAGAACAAAACCCCCTGACCCCAGGAACGAAGTCGTACCAAGTGTGGCACCTCTCCCTGCCTGCCTCATCCTGCAACCCGGGCACCTCCGATAACACGCGAGCCACCGTGATCTGGGGCTCCTTCCCCACATTCCACAGCCCCCGGCCATCGCTTCCAACCTCCTCCCACCGTGCTCCTTCCCCCCAAACAGGACAGCTTTGCCTGGTACCTACAGGGCCTCACGGGAAAAAGCGAAAAACACAGCTCTGTGTCTTGACCGTTTTACGCTCTCTCCACAAAATGTGTGCAGGGGATGGCGTGTGACCAGAAAGGGCACAAAACTGAAAGGTATAAACATCTGACTGTGAAGAGTAAATTGAAAATGACACAGTCACCCTATCATTTCTTAAAAATAATAGCCTTCTTAAAATAAGATATACCTGTTATCATAATGAGGTAAACTTAGCGTAGACCAGGAAACATAACTCAAGTTTTCTCTAGAGCTGGTGTAATTCGAACCCTGGAAATCTGGCTTCGTACTCCTTTCGTCAGAGTCTCTGGGAGTGGAAATACACCCAAACATCAACACAAAACAGAGGCTTCATAAGTGACTGCTGAACAAGTAAAGAAACACTGGTGGCAGGCACAGACATACATTCTGTCTTAAAAGGATCTGTAAAAGAAAAACTTAAGAGAGTTAAGAGTTATACTGTAAAAGGTTAGGAGGCTTATAAAATGGGAAGGGAACAGGAAGATCAATACACGAATTTTTAAAAAGCTGCTGTGTCGGTGACACAGGATATACCGTGTCCGCGTTTAGGACGTTACAACGCCACGTCGGCATCACTTCCGTGATGACGGAAGTGAGGAGGCTGACAAACCATCGACCCAAAAAACGATACGAAGCTGTCCAAACCATCAGTTCAAGGTTTTTTTTTCCTGGAAAATTAACCCGAGGTACATAGCAAATTAAAAAGCATCATTAAAAAAAACAAAAAAAAACCCAGCAAGCGTCCCTGTTTGGCTCTCTGTGAGGAAGTGTTCAATCCCTGGCCTCGCGCAGTGGGTCAAGGATAGGGAGGGCCATGCGCTTCCATGTAGGTCACAGGTGCAGCCCAGATCCGGCGCTGCTGTGGCTGCGAGGCAGGCCTGCAGCTGAAGCTCCAATTCGCCCCCCCGGCCTGGGCACGTCCTATGGCACAGGTGCAGCGATAAAAAGAAAGAACTACTACGACTGCTGCTAAACCTTTCTTACAGAGACAAGTGGGCATCTGGGGCATCAAAGGATGTTCCCACCCCCCGCCCCCAACTCCAACGTGGCGGGAGTCTCAAGACAGAGCGAGCCATGAAAACCAGCAGCTCCGCTGTTGGAGGGTGAGGGCTTGATTTGGTGTCCAGAGTACTGTCGGGAACAAGCGATCTTAGACAACAAGTAGTAAATGATTATGGAAAAATCAGGACTACAGCTGGCCAATGGAGTTCCCGTCGTGGCGCAGTGGAAAGGGATCTGACTAGGAACCATGAGGTTGCAGGCTCGATCCCTGGCCTCACTCAGTGGGTTAAGGATCCAGCATGGCCGTGAGCTGTGGTGTCGGTTGCAGACACGGCTCAGATCTGGCATGGCTGTGGCTGTGGTGTAGGCCGGCAGCAACAGCTCCAATTAGACCCCTAGCCTGGGAGCGTCCATATGCCGCAACTGCAGCCCTAAAAAAGATAAAAAGACAAAAAAAAAAAAGACTACAGCTGGCCAAGACGGCAGTACTGGTTAGGGCAAGCAACAGACCAGCCGGAAATGGCAGCGAGATCCAGGGCACAGACAGCCCCAGCAGACCTCCAGCAGCTCCCACACATACCAGGTCTGGCGGGTGCGGCCGTGTGCAGGGCTATACACTGGCTGAAAGGGAGGCCTTGCGTGTACAGAAAGCAAGAGTCACAGCAGACCTGACCAGCCCATCCGCAAATGCCCAGCAAATGGTCGAGTCAGGACATTTAAGAACAGCCTGTTACCCATGAGCTGACCACTAACGACACTGACGGTCCCCAGGAAGTCAGGTTTAAAACAAAAACAATTAAAACAAAAAATCTAAGGAGAGATGTCAGTGGCCACACACTGCAGGGAAACAGACTTAATCCAGCAAATTGCTACACAACCAACAAACCACAGTAGCAGCATCAACGCCTGGGGAGGGGGCACGTCAGAATCCAGGGTTGCTCTATTATCTAAAACAGAGGCCAGCAAACTAGAGCCCTTGGCCCAGTTATGGCCTATTGCCTGTTTTTGTTTTTTTGTTTTTTGTAAACATAAAGTTTTATTTGTTTGTTTGCTTGCTTTTTAGGGCTGAACCCACGGCATATGGGGGTTCCCAGGCCAGGGGCTGAGTTGGAGCTAAAGCTGCCGGCCGATGCCACAGCCACAGCAACTCGGGATCCGAGCCGTGTCTGCGACCCACACCACAGCTCACGGCAAAGTCGGATCCTTAACCCACTGAGCGAGGCCAGGGATCAAACCCGCAACCCCATGGTCCCTAGTCGGATTTGCTTCCGCTGCGCCGAGACGGGAACTCCAAACAGAAAGGTTTTGAAAGGCTCTATACTCACTCTTTACATAGTGTCTAAGTCGACTTTCACAACCTCCAGCAGCAGAGCCAGCAGTCACCACAGAGACCACATAGCTTGCAAAGCCCAAAATATTTACTGTATGGTCCTTTAGAGAAAAAATTTGTTGGCCCCTGATCTAAAATGTTCTGTTTGCAGCAAAAAATTACAAGACATACAAATAAATAGGAAAGGGAGGTCCATATACAGAAAGAGGGCACACTTACTAGAAACTAACTCTGAAGGGGCCTGAATGTTAGACCTAACAAAGCCTTCAAGGCAGCTGTTACAAATGTGTTCAAAGAACTAAAAAAGTAAGTCTTTTAACTAAAGGGTTTTTCTGCTTTTTAGGGCCATACCCGCGGCAGATAGATGATCCCAGGCTAGGGGCTGAATCAGAGCTGTAGCCGCCAACCTACACAGCAGCCACAGCAACGTGGGATCGGAGACCCATCTGCGACCTACACCACAGCTCACGGCAACGCCAGATCCTTAACCCACTGAGCGAGGCCAAGGATCGAACCCACCAACCTCATGGTTCCTAGCCAGATTCGTTTCTGCTGCATCACAACAGGAACTCCTTAATTAAAGTTTTTAAAGTATGACAACTGAATAGAGAACATCAATCAAAAGATAGAGATTATGAAACAAATGCCAGAGCGGAAAAGCACAATAACTGAAATGAAAATTCACTGAGGGACTCAACAGCAGATTCACGATTGCAGAAAGAAAAGAATCAGTGACCTAGAAAACAGATCAATAGAGATTATTCAATTTAAAGAAAAGAAAGGAAAAACAATGAAGAAAAATAAACACACACTAAATATGTATAAGGGGAGCCCCAGGAGGAGGGGAGAGAGAGAAAGGGGCAGGAAAAAAAATTTAAAGAAAAACTAGGCCCCCAAATTCCCAAATTTGAGGAAAAACAATCTACACATTCAAGAAGTACAATGAATTCCAAGTAAAATGACCACAAGAATCCTCAAAAAAACCTACCAGTACTAGCAAATGAGTTCAGCAAGGCCAAAGGATGAAATATCAATATGCAAAAATCAACTATATTTCAATATACTAGTACATAACCTGAAAATAAAATCAAGAATTCCATTTCCAATGACATTAAAATATAAGTATTCAATACCCTCATTCAAAGAAGCGCAAAAGTACACGAGTAACTACACTTTGCAGAGAAAAACTAAAAAAAAAAATTGAAATAGACAGACATTCCATTTTCACGAATTAAAAAACTCAGTGTTGGAGTTGCCGTCATGGCTCAGTGGAAACAAATCTGACCAGGAACTATTAGGCGCAGGTTTGATCCCTGGCCTCAATCAGTGCGTTAAGGGTCAGGCGTTGCCGTGAGCTGTGGTGTAGGTTGCAGATGCGGCTGGGACTCCACACGTAGCCTGGGAACCTCCAGATGCCGCCCACGTGGCCCTAAAACCCAAAACGAAACCCTCAATGTTGTCAAGGTTACATTTCTTCCCAAACTGATCTACAAGTTCAGAGCAACCTCTATCAAAATCCTAATATTCATTATGCATAAGCCGAGAAGCCGAATTTAAACTTTATGGACCTGCAAATGACCTAAAATATCAAAACGGTTTTGAAAAGAAAGAACATCGTTGATGGATTGAGAGTTTCCAATTTCCAAACTTACCAGAAAGCTTTGGTAATCAAGACAGTATGGTGCTAACATGAGGACACACACAGACCAATGGGGCAGAATGAAAAGCCCCAAAACTGACACCTATGTCTATGGTCAATTGATAGGCAACAAAAAACGCCACAGCAATTTAATGAGAAAAGGATGGTCTTATCACAAACAGCATTAAGATAACTGGATGTCTGCGTGTAAAAAGAAGAATGAAGACCCTCACTTCATGACACATACAAATCAATGCAAAAGGGCGTAAACCCAAATGTAAAAACTAACACGTTAAACTTCTTGAATAAAACATAGGGAAAAAAGTTTCATGAACCTAGGTTAGGCAAAGATATTTAGAGGTGACACTAAAAGTATAATCCGTAAAAGAAAAAATTAATCAACAGGACTTCATCAAAATTTAAGATGTTTGGGGCTCAAAAGACACTATTTGCACAATGAGAATGAAAAAGCCATGACGCAGACTGGGAGGAAACACTTATTCAATGATCTCAGTGGTAAAGAATTCTTTTTTTTTTTTTTTTGTCTTTTTGCCTTTACTAGGGCTGCTCCCGCAGCACATGGAGGTTCCCAGGCTAGGGGTCCAATCGGAGCTGGAGCCGCCACCCTACGCCAGAGCCACAGCAACGCGGGATCCGAGCCACGTCTGCGACCTCACCACAGCTCAGGGCAATGCTGGATCCTTAACCCACTGAGTAAGGCCAGGGATTGAACCCGCAACCTCATGGTTCCTAGTCGGATTCCTTAACCACTGCGCCACGACAGGAACTCCAGAATTCTTATTCAAAATAAGAACTCCTACAACTCAATTTTCTAAAAAGCAATTTTAAAATGGGGCAGAAGATTTGAACCTTTCACGAAAGAAGAATGAACCTTTCACGAAAGAAGAATGAACCTTTCACGAAAGAAGAAAGAGGAATAGCTTCTACCTATCAGAAAACGTGCTCCACGTCATTTTGGCCATAGAGGAAACGCAAATTAAAGCCACAGACTACCACGTCCCGTCCACTGGGATGACTGTGATCAAAAAGGCAGCAACGAGCACTGGGGCGGATGGAGGAAAGCTCGAACACTGCTTGGGAAAATGTTAAAATGGTATAGCCGCTCCAGAAAACAGTTTGGCAGTTTGTTAAAATGTTAAACATGCATTTACCACACCACCCGGCAATTTCACTCCTAAGTGGTTGTCATTCCCCAAGAGAAATGAAAATCTGTTTCCACACACAGTCTCCCAATTTTTCACAGTGGCATTATTCACAATAGCCACAAACTGGAGACTGGTAAATGGACAGACAAAGCGTAGTATACCAAAATTGTGGTGGAATATTATTCAGCCATAACAAGGAATGGGGTACTGATATATGCTACATACGGATGAGCCTCAGAAACACCATGCTAAGTGAAAGAAGCCAGACCCAAAAAGGTCCCATGTTGTAGGATTCATTTGTGTGAACTGGACAGACAACACAAACTTGTAGAACTGTCAAGAAGAGTGTTCACCGGGGCCTGGGAGTGGCCGCTGAGACTGACTGCATATGTGGGCACCGGGAATCTTTTTCAGGCCATGGACATGTTCCAAACCTAAATCGCGGTGATGACGGCATAATTCTGTAAATTAACTAATATGCGTCGAATTGTATGCTTAGGTGAATTTTATGACCTATAAATTATACCTCAAAGTAGCTTTTAAAAGACTCGACATGGATTCCAACTATTTGTATCTTCCAAAATTACTGTTCCTTTAATCTCTGATAGTTTTTGAAAATAGCAAAACTTTTCCCTGATCATTCCTGCTCTGGAACCAATTTTTTTAATTTCCACCCAATTTTTACCATTTTGTGAAAGCTAACTCTCAGAAGTTCGATTCGTCTTCCTTAATCTATATAATCCAGAGGACGATTTTGATGAAGAGCTTCTTTCATTCCCCACTAACCCAGTGGGTTGATGTACTCAGGCAAAATGCATGATCTAATGACTCACTCAGTCATGATCTAACGACTGTCACACTACTTCGCAAAGCTGTAATGATTCTAAAGCTCTTTAAGTCTGCTGAAGAAATAAAAATACCACCTGTCAAATAAAATGACGGATGCACTCCCTGGTACGAACTGTATAAATCATTACCTAACTCTGGCACGATACCCCATTTGCATAGTAGATTTTTAACCCTTTTTTCCCCTTCCACGAAGAGAAGGAGAATTTACACTGCTCTTTCCTAGACGGGTTTTTCCCCTCGAACATTCCCCAGCACGGCACCAACCTCCTTCCTCAGATCTCAGGAATAAAGACTTCCTTCAACTCAACTACCCCCCCAAACGTAACCTAGACAAACAATTTCTACGTGTTCTCGGCAGTGGAGGCACCCTAATGAAGAGGGACATCGCGGGCCGTTTCTACCAGCACTTTCCTTCTCCAGCGCTGACCAGGTACATTCCCGACGCGGGGCCCTCCCTCTGTTTGCTGTTCCAGCTCCAGGTCTCCAGTGGCTTTCAGGAGGACGTGGCTCGGGCTGTGTTGGATCCACAAGGGCCCAGATGGTAGGTCATGTTCCATCGTTACTCCCATCCAACCTTTAAAAAAGAGAAAAAGTATTCTCTCCGTTTGTAGTTTACAGTATAAACATTGAAATTATTAAATTATACTTGCATACATAACTATAAATGTACAAATAAATGCAGAGACTTAATCTCAGAGTTCCCACTGTGGCTCAGCAGGTTAAGGACCCGACGTTATCTCTGTGAGGATGCAGGTTTGATCCCTGGCCTTGCTCAGTGGGCATTGCCCGAGCTGCTGCTGCATAGGTCACAGAGGTGGCTCAGATCCTGTGTGGCTGTGGCTGTGGCTGTGGCACAGTCCGCAGCTGCAGCTCCAATTCAACTCCTAGCCCAGGAACTTCCATACGCTGCAGGTGCAGCTGTTTAAAAAACAAGTCTTAGTCTAGTGTCAGTTTTCAGGCTTCAGTTTTATTCTGAGCACTCTCTTTCCCTCAGATGACTAAAGGCTAAATCCTGGGCATCAGTGGCAACGGAGTACTCATTGTGCTTATTGAAGGCAGAATCTTTTTTTTTTTCTTTTTTGCTTTTTGCCTTTTCTAGGGCCGCTCCTGGGGCATATGGAGATTCCCAGGCTAGGGATCTAATTGGAGCTATAGCCACCAGCCTACGCCAGAGCCACAACATCAAGGGATCCGAGCCTCGTCCGCAACCGACACCACAGCTCACAGCAACACTGGATCCTTAACCCACTGAGCAAGGCCAGGGATCGAACCCGCAACCTCATGGTTCCCAGTCGGATTAGTTAACCACTGTGCCACGACAGGAACTCCGAAGGCAGAGTCTTTTTGAAGCCAACTCTTATCTGGCCCTACGGAGGAGATATATTCAAATTAAAAATTCAATCAGGAAGTTCGACAAATATCTATTAAACATCTCCTGTTTAATACTCCCTGGATATTTAAGGACAGATAAGGAACAGTTTTCACCTTCAAGGAGTTTATAGGCTGATGGGGGAGAATGCACCGGAACTATATATAACTTAAATTAGATGGGGATAAGTACCACAATATTAAAAAAAAAAAAAGCCACAGAAACATAGGTTGTACCTGGGAATAGTAGATTTCAAAAAGTTCACTTGATAAAAAGATAATGCTTCAGTAGCTCCCCCTGTGGCACTGCAGGATAGATGGCGTCTTGGGAGTGCTGCGTCACAGGTTCCATCCCCAGCCTGGTACAGTGGGTTAAGGATTTGGCATTGCCGCAGCTGTGGCTTAGGTCGCAGCTATGGCTTGGATCTGATCCCTGGCCCAGGAACTCCATATGCCACAAGGTGGCCAAAAAAAGAAGAAAAAAAATAAATAGATAATGCTTCCTGTGGAATGGAAGTGGGGGTGAGGAGTAGAAATATAATCCTGGTAAAAAGAGTCAAGGGGATGGCAGTGTGGACATAGTATCAGACATATGAGGACATACTGGGAGACGAGGCTGAAGTGTGATGAAGATAATAATACCAGCTAATGTTTACTGAGCATTTACTATGCACCAAGTCCTACCTTACTGATACCAACTTCTTTGACCCTCACAACTACCCTATGAGGAATGTATTGTTATTCCCACTGTAGAGATGATAAAACTGAGGTATAGAACAGGTAAGCAGTCCCCTCTTGGTTACACAGACACAGCTAACAGTTACACAGCCAGGATCTTGCAATCCATAAATAATAAAAGACAAATTCTGTATCACCCCTGACTACACTCATTAGAAGAGCAGTTAACGGCTATCTTAACTACCCCTTTTCCTGTTCATCCCTAGGCCATCCGTCAAGGCTTAGCTCAAATGCTTCCTTCTGCAAAGCCCAACTTGACTCCCCAGCTGAGCAGTATCTATTTCTCCCCTGAGCTTCAAAGCACGGCATCTCTGTCAATCTTATGGTAAACAGCTTATGAACAAAATCTTAATATTTTGTTCCTAGCATGACAGAGTTTATGTGCATCATTCCTTCTTTTTTTATCCTCCTTTATAGGTTGTGTTCTCCACACTGATAGGACAGCTCTGGGCAGGTAATGGAGCGCTACACCTATGCAGCAGTTACTCTTTGCAAGGCATTGTGCTGTGGCTTTTACAGGAATTCTCTCACAAAATCCTTTCAACAACCCAATCCAGGCAGTCAGTAGCCGTTTTTAGCCCCTTCCGGGACTGAGAAAACACTACATGCAACTTTAACGCAGTGAACAACACAAGCAGCTCACCGTCCGCGGAGAGGGGTACTCCCCGCATCCCCAAGTACAGAGGTAAGGAAAAGCGAGGCTCAGAGAAGTTGTTTACCCCGAATCACACAGCAAAAAAGTGGCGGAGTCTGAATTCAAACTCAGGTCTTCAGACTGGGTGTTCCAACCCAGGACTCGTAACGACTAGGTCCTAAAGCAGGCGCCCGAACAAACGATTAAAGGAAAAGTTTGAGGAAACTCCTGCGATGAAAACTATCCAAGGACAGGGACGGCTTCCATTCAGTCTCCTTCTGTGAGAGGGAAGCAGGAAACAGCAAAAGTGCAGGTAGAGGAAGTTGAGGTGAAGCTAAAGGAAAGAGGCCTCCGGAAACGCGAGGACGCTTCCCACCGAGGCCGGCGGATCACGGGAGACCCTCAGTACCAGGCAGGGCCCGGCTGCAGCCGCGGGCCGGACACACGCCTTCCCCAGAGGCCACGTGGCAGCAAGGCCACGTGCAGCTGCAGGGCTCCGACCCTAGCCGTCGCCTCAAGCAGGGTAGGTTTTAGGGCAGCGACCGCCCAAAATACAGACCAGGCGTTAAGAGGTGCCTGGAGGCACGTGTATTTCCCTACAATTTCCTAGCCCTAAGGGAGACCAGCCGACTTTTCACCAAGTGCCCGGCGTTAAGCGGCGAAGACCACCTCTAAGTGCCAAGTCCCGGCCCAAGAACTCCAGCGACGCGAAGTCAGCGGCCAGGGCCGCGCGCTGCATTGAGCTGCCGCCCCCAGGCCCCGCCTCAGGCTCCGCCCAGACCCCGCCCCCGCGCCCTCCAGGCCCCGCCCCGCCCGTTGGCCCGGCAGCCCGCGCGCGGGAGCCACGCCAGGACGCAGGAGGCGTGTCCTGCGCTGGCCGCGTTCCACCGCCCCTGGCCCCGCCCCTCGCCCCCACTCCGCCAATGGCCTGCTGCGCCGGCGCAGGGCGCTGAGGTGCCCGCCCTCCACCGCCCACCTAGAGCTGAGCGCATGCGCCTTGGGAGGCTGGCCTGGTGAGGGCTCCCGCGCCTCGGGAGGCGGGGGCGGAAATGGAGGGGTTCCGCGAGCGACCCCTCGCTGCCGACTTTGCCCCCGCGGGAGAGCGCGTTGGGCGGAGCCGGGGGCCGTGGCCGCCGGGGAGGTCGAGCCCCTCTGGGTCCGACTCCGAGCTGGAGCGGGGTGCCGGCGGCCCGCCGACCCGCCGGTGTTTGTGTGTCTGTGCCCACCCAGGGGGACATGGAGAGCTGTCTGGTGGCCGCGGCGCTGAACGGGGTGGACCGACGCTCCCTGCAGCGCTCGGCTAGGCTGGCCCGGGAAGTGCTGGAGCGAGCCAGAAGGAGGGCCGTGGACTGGCGTTCGGTGGAGCTTCCCAAAGGCAGCGTGGGGGTTATTTCGCGGGAGCTGCCCTGCCGGGAAACAGGGCTGGCAGCCGGCCCCCAGCGCCTTCTGCCGGGAGAGGTGAGGGCTCCTGTGCTGGGGGACCAACCCATTCATTCGCTCCGCCGGGAACCAGGGCACGGCACACTCAAGCACCCGAGGGAGCCTGTCCTTGGTGGACGGAGCAGTGAACCGAAAAGCCCTTTGAAAACTCTTGACGTTTGACAGATTCCTATTGGGTGGCTTTAGGATACTGCGAGAGACCGCTAGTGCTCGGCCCTGATTGGTTACTTTAAAACAATTCTTACATGCTACCCTCTGGTGTTAGATAAACCTATCTTTGTATTGGAAAATTGCACGTCTATGTATTCCTTTTAGAATGGGAATTCTTTCTCAGTAATGTATTTCTTACCGACTTCAACTTGCAGGGGTCTTTCCAAAAGTAAAAAGGAAGCTATTCCCCAAATGACTTCATTCTCCAGTAGGGGATAGCAGATCTCACCTGTGACTTGTCGTTTATTACTTATTCAAACAGAGAGAAGAAAGACTCCCCACCCTCAGTGCTTCCTTCAGAACAATGGCAGAATTCATGGACTATACCTCAAGTCAGTGTGGGGTAAGTCGGTGTAAACCAAAGCCTTGCCCCGGGGCTGCCTGCTGGTGGGTCACGGAGTAGATGGTTGTGGAATTTAGGCAGACTCTGGTGACTGCCTGTTCACCCTGCCCTCCTGGGTGGGCAGGTTGTAATCAGCCAGGGTTTAAACCGGGTCATAAATCCAGGTTGGAATTCACTCAGCAAATAGTAAGTGTTAGGAGGGTACAGCACTGAGCAAGCCAGAAAAAGGCTCTGCCCTCTCTGTCGTTTTCAGACTGGGGAGGGGAGGGAGGGAGCGTACTTGCTGAGTTCCAAAACAAGTTTGAATTTTAGGGGTTCTTAAAACTTCGAACTGCACTAAAGTCGTCTTTGTTTTTGGCTTGTTTTTTAGATCATTAGGCTTGCTCTTAATTGCAAGTGAGCCTCTCTGGGTTCCCTCCATTAAGTCTTAACCTCTACTCCAAGTCCCTGGTGATGTAGTTTTTAAGTCTGTCCCTTTGGGTTCATATCACTTGCTGGCCACAAAGGTGGTTATGGCACAGTTGCAGTGCCCTCATCAGAGGCAGTGTGGCTTCATGGCAGCAGCAGCCTCGGGGCCAAGAATCACTCCATGCTCTGTCTCTTACTGGCTATAACGCCGCAGGCCAGTCAGTCTCTCTCGGCCTGACCCTCCCCAGCGTAAAATGACCTTGTCTCAAGTTCTTCCCAGCCCTATAATCTGTTGCTTTGGTTTCCACGGGGAGAGGAACACCAGAAAACAGACTATAGCACAAGGAACTCATGCGAGATTCTTTGTTCCATTCATTGGCATGGGAGAAGAAAGGCTTCAGAGACCCTCTTCTCAAAACCATGCACTGAGGTCGTCTTTATGCACCTTGAAGTACTCAAACGTTGAAAGGCAGCCAGCCGACACTCAAGAAAACCCCTGCGTGGGAGGTGCTCTCTGTCCTCGGAGAGTTAGAACAGACTGCGGCCTCTTGCAGCCTCAGCCTCTTATGATTACGTGCTTGCAGGGGATGGGCTGCCCCGCAGAAGGGGGAGAGTACTTGGTTTCCGTCTTCCGTCTTGGTCTCATAATGAACATGAAGATTCAAAAGAGTCGCTAATATTTCTACGTCTTTTATAAAGTCCTCGTGACTGCAAGAAGAGGAGTCCAACCAGTGAGATGCGGTTCGGAGAGTATTTGTATGTGCTGGTAAATGGTATACAGAACAGTCCCTAACTTTGGCTCTACTGTAAAGTGATCAAGTTAAACATTTTGGTTCATGGTTCAGTAAAAGGAATAATATTTGTCTTTGATTTGAAGTTTCGCAATTGCGTGTTCTTCATCTTGGTTTTCAGGTCACGCTTCAGTTCAAGTCTCCGTTAAGGAATGGAGCCTCGGAACCCCTTGGCTTTCAAGAGATGGAATTTAGAACAGTGCTCTGAGTTTGCTTTCGGAATTTGGAAGCAGCCCCTAAATTACATCATAGCTTCGTGTCCTGACCTGCTTCCTCCAGCTTCTCATTCTCTTCGTCTCTTGCCTTAAACACTGTCCCTACCCTTGGTTCAGAACAAGCAGGCTCACAATGTCCTCACCATGCGTCGTAATCAAGGGCAGGTCGAAGCTTAGCTGTGAGGGAGGGACGGTACAAGACGAGATCTGCCTCTGCCCCTTTGGCTTCTTCTGCTTAAACCAGAGCCCTGTCCCTCCTCCTCCGCCGGGGAGAGAGGCGCGTAGCTGCGGGGCTGTGCTGCGCTCCCTGTTGTGCATCTAAATCTCAAGGAGATGCATGGCTGTCTCTTCCCTGGTCTCTGAGGCGCAGGCAGTAGGCGGACCTGGTCGTTGGGACTTGGCATGAGGAGATGGACGGAGTGTGGTTGACACCGGGTGAAGCTGGGAACATGTCCTGCCCAGCTGGAGCTGCCAGAGCGCTTGCCCTCCAGAGGCAGCAGGTGGCAGCAGAGCAATGCCACGTGCAGCCCCTCTCTGCGGCCGCTTCCCACAGGCCGAGACGTGTCCGTGACTTTGGGGTGCTCTCCAGGCGGGCCACCTGCCCTTGCTCTCTTGCCTCCCTCCCTAACCGCACTCTGCCCAGGTAACAGGGAAGGCTTTGAAACTTCGGCCAGACTGTTTGGTTACCCACATCTCTCACATTCCTTCCCCAGAAATACTGTTCATCGCTGCCCGAAGAAGGAGGGTCAGCTCACGCCTATCGTTACCACAGAGGCAGGTCGGAGCTGCGCCTGGGCCCGGACCCCGGGAGTGGCCAGGTGTGTGTCCTCAGCTGTGCCATGTCCTCTGCTCCCCAGGCGGGAGGCCCCACGTCCAGGAGCTCCTGCTGGACTGTATTACGGATGGCAGCGCCACTCAGCATGACAGTGCTCAGAGGAGACGCCCCTCCAGGCTTGGAGAAGTTAGCGCAATGAAACAGGAGTCTGTCCAGAAGAGAAGACTGATGCTGCCACAGGATCTTCAGTCCTAGGCAGACCTAAAGGAAAAGCTCCTTAAACACCCTCTTCTACATCGGGGATAGGAAAGAAATATTTTCTTTCTTTTTAGCCACCGCGCCTGTGCCATATGGAGGTTCCCAGGCTAGGCGTTGAATCGGAGCTGCAGCTGCCGGCCTACGGTGGCCTCCACCACAGCCGCAGCCACGCCGGATCCAAGCCGCAGCTGTGACCTACACCGAAGCTTGCAGCAGAGCCGGATCCTTCACCCACCGAGCGAGGCCAGGGATCAGATCCAAATCCTCATGGATACTAGTGGCATTCTTAATCCACTGAGCCGCAGCAGGAGCTCCTGAAAGAGATTTCTCATGAGAACACGTTTCACTCTAGGGTGGTGGTAAAAGTATCATGTCTTTGGCAATTTTAAAAAAGTGTAAGGAGGGGTCTCTTAACAAATCGCTTTTCATAAAGGTACCAGTTACAGGCCTTTCCTCAGCAAATCACCTGTCTCTTACTCTGTGTCACCCTGGGGGAGCCAAAGAGTCTACGTTGCACTGACTCAGCAGGAGCCCTTTGTTGTTGCTTTGAGGAGAGTGGGGGTTTTTTGATCTTTTTCAACTCCCCTGGTTGTGCTCAAAGACAGCAGCCTTAAGTCCGGAGTGTATCCACGGGCTGGGTTCCTGACTTCTCTGCCCTGCGGGCTCAGGCAACAGATGGGAGAGTGGCCACAGGGCCCTGAGCGAGGGCTGGCTGCACCCTGGCACCTCCGGTGCCTCTGGGCCCAGGGAAGGGGGCCGTGCCAGAGCCCAAAGCACAGGCTCCCTTTTCTGGCCTGGCCAAGGGCCCTTTTAAGTGCCCCCTAATTGAGTGGGAGAAAATTCCTCTTGACCATTCGGAAGTCCAAGTTCGGGCCCTCATCAATGTCATACCTCTCTCTGCAGAGAAACCCCGCCTCCCTTGGTGTCAGAGGCAGCTGTCAGGCATCGGAGTGTGTTCTGGGGGTGTCCCGGCCGGTGAGTACACAACAGCCAGGGCCTGGGCTCCACCGCTCTGCAATGCCAGGAACCAGTCCACCTGGTCGCTGTCGGGCGCCCTGTACTGGGTCTGTGGTATTTCCAAGCTGAGGTGTTTTTGTCCTTGGGGAAATTGCACATTTTAGTCCAGTGGAAAATTATGTTTTCTTTCCATCCTTCCTTCACTTGAAATTTCAGGGATACGCTTTGTGCCTTGAACGCATAGTTGTGGCTGGAAAGAATGCCAGATATGCATAGCTCGGTTCCTCCGGCTCCTCCGGGCTGGCACTGGGTCCTGCCGGAATTCCGCCAGCTGTTCAAGCAGCGCGAGGGCCCTGACCCGCCTGCTTACAAAGTGGAAACCATTGCTCAAATTCTGAAACTATACATTTGGGTAGATCAGGTTCCAAAACATTTGAAGGTATTTGTTCCTGTTTTCCGCAAGTGCTTTTCTGTAAAAACATAAGTGGCACGTTTCTCATTTTTAGAATAAAGTTCTCATTAGGTCACGAACCCAGGGACCTTTTGGAACATGGAAGGGCTGGAATCCGAGGAATGGAACTCCAGCGTGTTGCTGCAGTAGTTTGCTTAGTTTTCATCTGTATGTAATGTGCTACTAGGCAGGATCCAGCATATTCGAGAGGTATCGCTGCTCGGCCTTTGGGCTAAGATCACATGCAGGATGTAGTGGAGTAGCAACTGCGCACATTCCGCTTCTAGT